>NC_135874.1:21586700-21749200 GCF_031162955.1 Sander vitreus | reverse complement strand
ATTGTTAATGTTAGTATAGTAGTTTTATTTGGTTGACAGCTCTATTCTTCACCCACCTTACTGTTGCATCCCTGGCTCAGGAGAAGCAACATAGGCGTTAAACAAACAAGTGTAACTTGCAAAACAAAGTTAACTGCAAATAAAGTAAACCAAAAGTTGACAAAGGAACAGAAAGTGGTGGCTGATAATGCTGCTGAGACTGTCTGCACTGGTTAAAGCTAGTAGTTCCAATAAGACAACCTGTAGGGGGACCATAGACAGTATATATAAGTCGACAAACAGACGGCGTCGATCTGGACGGAGACCAGTGAAGGATATTAGAAGCACTTTTTATAATGAGCACTGAGCGTTACTGCGCAGCCTCCAACTGAGAGAGACGACGTAAATGTGATGTGAGCAACCTGTCTGAAAGTTGTAAGTCTTCTGGTAGCTGTGCCAAGAGAAATCTCAATCATTCCCAATCTTACAGAGACGGAGAGCGTAGGTATATGTTAGGAGATAACATGGGCACAGGCTAAAATGCTAGTTAACGTTAGTAATTAAACTTAAACAGCTAATGTAAGTCGAAACTGCCTGCGAGCTTCTCCTGTACTATACGATAATTCCTCTACTATGTGACAGTAAGTTGTTTGGTTATGACACAAACGTTAGCCTATTTTTATAATAACGTCTGCTACGGAGCCATAACGTGAGGTACAAGGTAATGGAGCCTTTTATACATTGTCGTGTTTCTTTAGAAATAAGCAATGGACAAATAAAGTCTTTAAACGCTTCAGATGTAAAGTTATTTTCTGTCAAAGTGCGCCGAAAGTGACAACACTTTTGGCGCGTCCACATGATACAAGCCTTCCGTGACCGCACCCCGCCCAAACTGTTATATATATATAATATAATATAATGGTAAGTCCCCATCCATTCCAGCTTAAAGAAGGTCAACAGATGACCCAGTGCCTGCTGAAAGAAAGAGACAGAAAAACTGCTCAAGCTGAGTCTCCACGTGGGAACCAGCACTATCAATTATCGAAAACTTTATAGACTCCCTCCAGCAACTTTTCCTCTGCCCATCAGAACTGTTAAACATGACAGGTGATTATATTTTCATGTCCCATATGTAGATATATCTACGAAAAAGTAATCCACTGTAATTCGTATGTGTTCCACATACTTATTACTGTATGCACTCCATTGACTGCCGCTGTATAAGACCACGAATCCAGGTAGATGGATGGGTCTTAAAACACGGTGGCTTTTCATATCCCAGAAGAAGTTAAAGGAAAACACAAGACTTTCACCTGTTTTATGCGGCAAGAGTGCTTTAATGAGTTTTTATGAATGCCTTGATTATCTTTGTGAATGCTTGTCACCATTTGAATCAATTGTAACCAGCATGAATTCAAGTTAATTGTAGCCTTCATTTTCCATGAAAGGCACACAGCAAACCTTTTACAGCTTCCTCTCAAGCCTCAAGAGCTACTTGATACTAAAAGATTTTACTTGCAGCTGAGACAAATATGTCAAAGTGTAACACTTGGAGATAGGTGACTCACGTGTGTGCAAATGGAGTTATCAGAAAGTTAAGAGGCCAGAAGGGTTGTGTTTAATCCCTCTGTGACCACGATCCAATTTACAGGTATCACCTAAGCACTCTGTTCAAACAGACGTGTCACATCCAACACATCTGTATGTGTATAGCTTGAGAAAAAAAAAAACATTTTACTTTTTATAGCATGCATTAGTATGCATGTGTGAGTGCACTTTGGTTTTCAGGCGTGTGTGTGTGTGTCTCAGTGTCCTTGATTCGATTGGACAGAGATTAGAGTGATAGCCTCTGATGAGAGTATGCACTGTATGTGTGTGTTGAGGTGTCCTGGAGGACAATTACACGGTTAAAAAAAAGATGGAGAAAGGAAAGGTCTCTCTGTCCTCGGGGAGTGTGTTTCTGTGTGTGGGTGTGTGTGCAGGTAAGATGTAAATACCTCCCCAGCATCCATACACCTTCAGGAATCATAGAAAAAAGGCTCTTTATAAGTTGTTTTTATAACTTTTGGCTCATAATAATCAGAGGTAGATTTCCGGTTCTAAAGTAATCAAGATGATTGATGTTTGTAGAGTGCAAGAGCCGCTAGTACAATTTTCAAGGATATACATTTGCCTAAATGTTGACAAATACAGGCTACAGTCTAAAAACATAATGTTATGGACTCAGGTGGGACCCAAACGCAGTCACGGACAGTGTTGGTAAGTAACTAGTATTTTACATGGTTTAATTAAAAAAAAACACACCATATTTTTGTTGTACTGCACATTGCTGCAGCTCCTCTTTTCACCCTGTGTGTTGAGCTCTTTTTGTTTTAGCTACAGAGTGAGGCATCACACTTCTATTCCATCTTTGTTGGGAGTCACACATTCGCAGTAGCTAGGTAAGGACTACTAGCCAGTCAGAAGCAGAGTATGGGGGCGTGCCACGCTAGCAACTAGGCTAGCATTATAACGGGTGTTACAAAGTAAAGTTCATTACAGAAGTAAAGGCTGGACTACAATAGAGCTGTTTGGAGCAGTTTGTGAACAGTGTTTTCTGTTGAAGATGGTAAGTGGCTTTGGGGTGGTCTCGAAGCATAATATGAGCACTTTAAATTTGATCCAAAGACATTCAGGGAAATTCACCGACAATAACGTTTCACCAGTTTCTACCAAACCTGTTGTGCAGTGCAGGATAAAGCTTGACTGATGTTGCACAAGTGTTATTTTTACCTTGCAATCTGATATCAAAACCTTCACAGTGCGTGACTTGACAGTAGATAGAAAATGGAGAGCTGAAGTTAGGGGCCGTCTCAAAAGTGCAACTAACTGACAAACTGCATGTACAGTTGTGTTCAAAATAATAGCAGTCCAACGTCACTAACCTCATAAATCAAATTTTTTGGTAGTAGTGATATTTCTACATAATTTACTAGTAGGTGTTGTAAAGTCATAGAAAACCAACAGACCCAACAGTCATGACATGCATGCTGCTTCTGTGAAGAAACAGGTGTCAGTTATGGCCCATATTTAAGGAAGAAAGGAAGCAAATGTTGTGCATGCTGGTTATAGTGCATTTCACACTGAAATACTCAGCAAAATGGGTCGTTCCAGACATTGCTTTGAGGAACAGCGGACTTTGATTAAAAAGTTGATTGGAGAGGGGAAAACATATAAAGAAGTGCAGAAAATTATAGGCGGCTCAGCCAAAATGATTTCAAATGCCTTGAAATGGCATCCAAAGCCTGAACGACGTGGGAAAAAACGGTCAACTACCATTCGAATGGATCGAAGAATAGCCAAAATGGCAAAGGCTCAACCAATGATCAGCTCCAGAAAAATTAAAAAAGACTTAAAGTTACCTGTGAGTACTATTCCGATCAGAAGAAGGCTATGTGAAGCAAAGGCAAGGCAAGGCAGCTTTATTTGTATAGCACATTTCAGCAACAGGGCAATTCAAAGTGCTTTACATGAAAACAGATTAAAAAATTAAAAACAGATTTACATGAAAACAGATTAAAAAAATAAAAAACAGATAAAATACGAGAAAAAAAAAGTTACAGTGCAGTATAAGAAATTAAACATTGAAGAGCAGTTAAAATAACTTTCCTGGACTCAGTGATCCAGTTTTTGGAAAGCCAAAGCCTTTTGACCAATATGACAGATATCTCAAGCAGTCCGGTCCATACTTTCTAACCATCTCACCCACTATGGGTCCAGTTTCATTCCCCATAGTTACAGAAGCTTTTCCTTTAGTATACTCTTATCATTTTCGATGTGGTCGTCACTGCAAAGCTTAGTTCTTTTCTTTGGCAAACCTTGTAAAACCCGGTACAGCCCTGCAGACAAAAATCTCTTAATAGTCCAGAACGTGTTCTTAAACTATTTTATTTCTTCTGCAGTCTGTCTCTAAATAGTCAAGAACTCGCTCAGAGTGTTTATAGACTATTTTTTTCTTTTTAAAAGCTATCAGCTAGAAGCCCCCGCGAAGTCGCATTGCTGAAAAAAAGACATGTACTGAATAGGTTGAAATTTGTCAAAGGACACATTGACTGGCCAAAGGAGAAAGGGGGCAACATTCTGTGGACTGATGAGAGAAAAATTGTTCTTTTTGGGTCTAGGGGCTGCAGACAGTTTGTCCGACGACCCCCATGCACTGAATTCAAGCCACAGTACACTGTGAAGACAGTAAAGCATGGTGGTGCAAAAATCATGTTATGGGATGTTTCTCATCATGTTGGGCCTATTTATCACATACCAGGGATCATGGATCAGTTTCAATACATCAAAATACTTGAAGAGGTCATGTTGCCTTATGCTGAAGAGGAAATGCCTTTGAAATGGGTTTTTCAACAAGACAATGACCCAAAACACACCAGTAAGCGAGCAAAGATTGATGTTATGGAGTGGCCAGCCCAATCCCCAGACCTCAATACCATAGAAAACTTGTGGGGTGACATCAAAAATGCTGTTTCTGAGGCAAAACCCAGTAATGCAGAGGAATTATGGAATGTAGTTCAATGGTCCTGGGCTGGAATACCTGATCACATTTTGAGCGTTATTCACTTTTTTTAAACAGACTGCTATTATTCTGAACACAACTGTACACTGCAAAAGAGAGTTTTATAGCCGTCTCATTTTTTCCATAGACACTTTGTTTTAATCTGGACCTGCTCCCAGTGCAAGCATAACCTACCTTTTTTAATTCCCCAATGCACTATTATAGCCCCATTTTGTCAATAGCTTTTTGATAATTATGATTTTGTCTTCATCATAGACCTTTCGGACCATCTTTACATCTTTAACAAAAAAAAAAAACATGCAATATGGCCAGTGCCATTCTGACTTGTAAATTGTAGATTTGTTTTAACATTGAATATTCCTGCCATCTTTTTTATGAGAAGCTGATCAATAAACACGTGTTTATTGATCAGCTTCTCATAAAAAAGACGTTAAATCAAGTGAGAAATAATTTTCAGTTTTATCAGAAAGACAGAATGACCAGAAGAAACAGACTGATGGAGGTAAATTGAGAGGGAAAAAAAGAGAAGTAATAAAAGATAGGTAGAGATGTGTACAATGATTGAACGAAGAAGGAAAGGAAAGAGGGGGAGGGGAGATAGGGGAGGGACGATTGAATCAGAGGACAAGGTGAAAGGGTGTCGAATGGTAAAAGTGAAGGCAGATAAGTACTATTAGATAGAGATAGATAGAAAAATAGATAACAGGAGAGAGTGATGTAGAGCTGGAAGGAGAAATAAAAAGGGGAGTGAAAGAGCGATTGAATTTGAGGACAAGATGGAAGGGTGTCAAATGGTATCATTGAAGGCAGATAAATACCCATAGATGGATGGATGGATAGACAGACATAGTTAGGCCTAATGAAGCAGAGAATGAGGCTACACAAAAGGGGCAGAATAAGATGAGGGTCACCAGACGATGGAGGGATAGAGGGAACAAAAAGAAGAAAAGAGGAGTGACACAGGGAGGGAGTAAATAGGGGTCACTTTAGACATATGACGAGGCAAGATAAGATGAGGCAAAAATGGGGTCACTGGAGTTAAAATGGAAAGATGAGGGGAGGAAAATGAGGGGAAGATGAAGGGAGGTGAGTTGATAAGGTGGGTGAACGAGAGGGGGTGGGGGAGGGTGTTTGTGAGTGTGTGTATGACAGCCTCAATGTAAGCAGCTTCTCTTCTAACATGTAAAGTCAGACAGGACATCTTGCATTTGGAGAGGTACAGAATCCACACACACACACACACACACACACACACACACACACACACACACACACACACACACACAGACTACAAAATAACATTGTCTATGAGCAAAAACACTCAGTGGTATACAGTATGCATGAGCACACACACTGGAGGAGCTACACGGAGTGATTTATGGTTTGCAGTTAATGTCTTTCTGACTTTTCTTTTAGCATATAAACAGCAGTAACTGGGTTGTTTATTTTTGTTTCTTCAGTTGAATCTCACATTATGAATTCCCCTTTATCCTCTTTTTTACTCTTCTTCCAGCCAAGATTACTCAATGTCTCCCCTGATTGACTTGCAAGTGTTGAAAATTACATGCATGAACTGTGTGTTCAGTGGACTAGAAGCGAGAGGAGGATGTGCGTCAAGCTGCTAGCAACCAACTGTGGCATAATAGCTTCTGTGTTTTTGAAATATTTTAGCTGCAAAGTTGTCAGCTGCGTGTCTGCCTGGCATAGTGTGTAACGGTTAAGTATTAACATCTCTAATCTTATGGCCAGTAGCATTCAAGTGGAAGGGGTCAGGGGCCAGTGTTCTTTAGAAGTAGTGTTAACTGCTAACGCTAACGTTATTAGCCTCGGGTTAACTGCTCTCTCTGGTAACTTTATCATAAATGAGGTATGTGGTTTCGGAATATTTTAAATATTTTACAATACCTTTTTTATTTTAAACACATTCAGAGAGGATTTGAATTGCTATTTTAATTCTTAATTCTAATCATCTTGGTGCTTGTGAATTTCCTTTGGGGCTGGCTAAAACCTCTTTGGGGGGGGGGTGCCAAAAATCCCTCCTATGCAGGAAAAACCCTGTAATGAATTATTCAGCAGCTCATTCTCTCTGCTCCTTCTAGCATTCCTCCATCTCTGTCTTTACCTGTCTCTTTTCTACTTGATATGTCACTACCTTGAATATCGTAATATGAGCAGGGTCTTCAACCCTGCTCATATTACGATATTCAAATCACACCATGCTCTCCTCATGTGACATGTTTTATGTATGCTGTGGTGGTGGATGTAATGTAGTGTGAGATGCCTTCACTCGCAGTGATATAATTAGAAGGTATGTTGAAAAGGTTTGTAGTTGTAGGAACATTTCATAAATGTGTAAAAATAGTTGACCTTGGAAATGAGAGTGCTACCTATTGGCTGCCTAGTCAGAAAGGGAGTTTTTTTTCCACAGCAGACATTTTGAGCTGCCATAATAGGAATAGCACAGGTGTTACTAATGAACGCTAACGATGGCTCTGTTCTACCCAAGTGTGAGAGTGAGCCAACATGCACGAAGCCAGGACACTGAAATCAAAGCAGCTACATTTAATCATACATAGCCATCATCCATTTTTATTATTTTCACCTGTGAGTTTTCTACTGATATGTCAAAATGTCTTCTGTGAAAAAGCCTATTAAAGGGAAACCAGTTTTGGTGTCTTCTAGTTTAGGTCGTGCAGGACGAAGATCTCTTTTTCTTCAATTTAGATGTTCAAACTTTTAGATACATCCATGCAATGCTTCATTTCTCAAGCGCTCATCTTGCCTTGCTTTAGCTGCAGCCCCTGAGCCTTTGGCTACGTTAAACAGAACTTTCACAGAGGGAACGTGTGCACGCGCATCTGCATTTGCAGAACAGCCAATAGGAATGCTCCCTCTCTCTGAAATGACCTGTAATTGGCCAACGTCTCCCGTCATGGTTAGATGGTTAGACATCATGGTTTTCTAAGGCCTGAAAAGCATGAGATGCAGTAGTCTAGTTTTCTCTCGGACCATTTGAATTACAATATGCTTAAAGATTGTGGAATGTTTGCCCAACAACGCCAAAAATAAAGTTCCTTTAACTTCAAACATCATTCATTTGAAATCCATTTTTGTAGAGACAGGATAGATGATCCATTAATACATGCCCTAACACTCAACAAACAACACCATGACGAAATAAGATGTTGCTCACTGTCAGTTCTTAGCACCACCAGATTTATTAGACGTTAATCTCAGTAGTTGTAATGTTACCTCGTAGGCTTCCTTTAACAATTCTTGGTGTTTGCCTGACATTTCTATTGATCCAGTCCTTTCGTCTGACTGACATCGAGGCAAGATCCAAATCAGCGTTTTCATCTCTGACATATCTCTATGGATTACATGGATTTTCCTAAAACTAGACATCACAAATCCATTTTTTATGTATCAGAATTTATTCAAGAAATTAACCACTTTGCTGGTTTCCTCATGAGTGCTCACAATATTATTCAATGCACAGAACAACCAACACTACATTACACAGTCATTTTCTCACTAGGCCATAATAATTATTTAGCACTGCAAACAAACACCCGCATCATAGGTGTGTGGTTATTGTCTCTGGTTACTGGGAGTTAATTCACACCAGCTTACCAATCACAAGTGTGAATTCTCAGTGGCCATGGAAACATTCTTTTAACTGCCCTTGATTTATGGTGACTGTTGTAGAATAGTGTATATGAATGGTTGTGAATTGGAAAAAAATTGTGTAATTTCTTTTCTACATCATTTGTGTGAATTCTTCCAGCATCCCCTTCAGAGGGTATGAATTTGGAGCAGATAATTAAAAACTCCCAATACTCTTGAGAACCATCTTAACTTGGGTTATGGTGACATTTGGGAAAACCAACACCTGTGTTGTTCTTTACTTTGCCCACATGTGACAATACATTGCATCAGTTATGATGACTGCTCTCTCTACCAAAGGATTGTTAATACCTTTTATTTTTTGGCTTCTCCATCAAGGCATACCTTATATAACCACACACTCATACACACACACACACACACACACACACACACACACACACACACACACACACACACACACTCACACACACAGGGGACAGGGGATATTAAGACGTATCTGGTCATTGCAAAAAAGAGATGGAGAGACAGCAGAGAGTGAGAGACATGTAGACAGGAAGTGTATGAAAGATAAAGCTGAGTCTGGTTATCAGGTAGATAAAAGTCAGGTTTAGAATAAATCCCAATTCTTTTTCCATTTTCTCTTCCATCTCGCTCTTCCATCTTTCTTTCTCTTTTCATCCCCCCTTCTCTCTGTCTCTCCTGTCAATGGTAAAAGTCACACCACCTACGCCCACCCAACGGTATCGGTGCCTGCAGCAAGAAGAGAGGGAGGGAGGGAATGAGAAGGCAATGAAGTGAGAGAGATGGAGGTGATCATGAAAGGTGGATGAACAGTGAAAGAGTTAGGGGGACGACGGAGGCTTTGCCGTTACATAACATAGCTCTTATAAAACCCAGATTTAGTTTGGAGGTCCATTGGGGAATTAGCTGTATGCAAATGATGTGAAGTTATATAACAGTCAGGTATTAGGTAACTGGAATTTAATAATCTTTCACCACAAACATAAGGCCTTTTTAGGTACTTTCTCTTTAAGAATTGCAGTGAAAATAAGTTTGTCAAAAACTTTGTGATGTGGGTGAACTGACCCTTTAAAGATACATTTTCCTCGGCGCCTGGGTAAAGCATGCGCCCATATACACAGGCTCAGTCCTCCACGCAGCGGCCGCGGGTTCGGTTATGACCTGCAGCCCTTCGCTGCATTTCATTCCCACTCTCTTTCCCCTTTCACGTCTGCCAAAAAAAATGGAAAGATGCATTTTCCAGGAATGTCCAGTAATAGTAGTTTAACTTTTTTAAATATACTTAATTTGATTAGGAATACAGGAAGTTGTTGAATTGTTTTGACATTTCTGTTTGTATTGTCTGTATTTGAATGTAATGTAATTCCTGTGACTCCTGTGATGTGTTGACCTATGTTGCAAATCATTTCTTGAAACACATGAACATGCCTCTTGGCTGCAGAAAAATGTAATTATTGTGGAGAGTGGCACTTCACTGCTGCTTGTTGAGTTTTCGGCATTCTTTCATTATCTTAATGTATCAACATAACAAATGTTGCCCGGAGCAAGAAAATAGTTTCCTGCATACAGTATAATCCCTGTTGTATAGGTGTATAGTACCTGTATATGAGACCAAATCAGTTGATAGTAGGTTATGCTGTACTCTACAGTCCTGTAAAGTGACTTTCAGCATATATGCACCAGTCTGGACTGGATGTGAAACTGATTCATGAGCGTGTCGCCAGCCTCGCCTCTGCTCGCCTTCTCTCCATCATTCCCAGCCTGTTGGCTGCTGCTATAATAAACAATGTTTTTTTATTTATTTAATGCACGTACACACGATTAATGTGTTTGATAATTAGGTGGCTGATAAATGGACACATCACAGTGTGCTCTGTGTGATATGCTTACTGTATGCATGCTTTAATATGCCACTTATAATAGGTGCAGGGAGGAGTTCATCCATCAACCCAATCATTATGAAACACTCACTGTGTACTGTGGCTGTATGTGTGTTATCTATCAAATAAATTATGTTTTTCGGCCAGTGTGTATGTTCTTTGTGAATCTTTAGATTTAGACCTACCTCCCCAGCGCTGCAGAGGAGGGTCTGGCTAGTCCACACAGCATTCCTCGATGGGAGAGAAACGTGCTCTGGTTTATTGGCATTTCTTTAAACCAATCACAATCGTCATGGCTAAGCGCCAGACAGAGCCACA
Organism: Sander vitreus; assembly: GCF_031162955.1. Taxonomy (NCBI): domain Eukaryota; kingdom Metazoa; phylum Chordata; class Actinopteri; order Perciformes; family Percidae; genus Sander; species Sander vitreus. The sequence goes on along the minus strand of NC_135874.1, from coordinate 21,738,811 downwards.
TTGCCGCTGCAAAATAGCCTTGGGGAGGAAGATGTTTTGGTGGAACATGTGTACGTTCAAAAGTTGTTTTAGTCATGCAACAGAAAACTCAGATTGGACAGATAGTCTAGCTAGCTGTCTGGGTTTACCCTGCAGAGATCTGAGGAGCAGTTAACCATAGTCCTCATAAATCCACCGGAGTTTAGAACGCCAACACAAAGAAAGAGGAAGGTAATAGACATCCAGCCGAAAAGAGGGACATCCGGGAGAATTTCCTGCGTTACCGGAGCTATCCCGGAAGTGGAACGTCGTGGATATAGACTAGCCCACTGGCAACTACAACTAAACAGCATTGTGCGAATGTATGGCAAAATTGCAGGGATAAACTTTGAAGAGTCATCACTCCTTTACAGAGCCAGAACTATGAGGATAACCAAAGCTATCCTCGGTGACCGGAGTCACCCCTTGTCCTGTGAACACAGGATGCTGCCATCTGGTCGCAGGTACATTTTACCAAGTACTAAGAGACTTAAGAGCTCATTTGTCACTGTTACCATCTGGTTAATATCTTGATGTGATTTGTCCCATATGAATATTAGTACATCTGTATGTTATGCTGCGTGTAGGAACTGCTGTCTTTTCTTCTCTGCTGGCTGTAAAACAAATTGCTTAATAAAGTTTACTTAACTAACTTAACTTTGGTAAACTACAGACACACCGACCGTCCTTAAACACAACTCTCTCTCCGTTGCTTTTGACCGGAAAACCGAAGTTCAATTTGCGCTTGCTTTATTGTGACTGTCTAGCACGGCAATCAGCATTTTGTGTTAACATTAGCACATGTTGCTAACGACGTAGGGCTCAAAGATTCCGCTCGGAACTTGCGCTTGTGAACTTTGGTTCCACATTATGTGCATTAATCTACAGACCATGTTCTGCATGTGGCTACGGGCACCAGGCAATGACCCCCAGGCAATGACCCCCATACCATGACGGTTTGGTACAAATGCTCTGTAACATCGGTGAAAATAATGAAATCTGTCAAAACAACCCCAGAATAGTTTCCAGTTCAATTCAAGCACAAAAGCATACAGTCAGTAACTACTATATTTATTGTGACGCTCAATGACTGACACGTTATTGCTCCTGCACTACAGAACAGATCTTTGTTGTTGTTTCCCATGGAAGTCTGTCCATATGCACTCCAACTGAAGAACTCTGCAGGGCAAATATTCAACCTCCAGCAAGGTGTTACAGTTGGGTACAGAATGGTAATGGTGTGCCTGACAAAACACTCAAAACACTGTGTGTGTGTGTGTCACCGTGTACACACCTCTTTGCCTCTGTCCCCTCCGCCCCCTCTTTCTGTCTCTCAAATGCATTATCTGCTAACCAGATAATTTACTGTCTGCAGATGGCCTGCACTGCTGTTTGTGTGTGTGTGTGTGTGTGTGTGTGTGTGTGAGAGAGAGAGAGAGAGAGAGTGTATCAGAGTGTGTCAAGGTTATTACAGTCAATTTAAACTAAAAAGCAAGTCATCCCATATACCTGGGGAGCTGTGGTATGAAAAAGAAGAAGTAAAGAAAGTATTTGACAATGTGCATTTTGGACACTAATGTCCATATTATCTTTTAAAACTCCTATTTTGTACATGCTTTTATGCAGTTTAGCTCAAAGAATAATAACTATACGCTTCACCACAGCTGATGGAAATGTGTTTACATGATGGATTTCTGAATGACGTATGAGTAAACTAACCTTTGTCAGCTAAAAACATACTATAGTAGTAAAACACAGTCCCTCCATCATCATTTAACTACTCAGTCACTATATAGCCAACCTGTCAGACTGTCACTCAGTGAACCTGCCAGCCAGCTGAGACACTCCTGGCGGGGGGGGGGGCTGGCTTTAGCCAGTAGCCAGTAGCTTCCAGCTCCCATGTTTTCTGCCTCTTTCATGTGCTGTTATGATCAAACAGTGACAGCAATCCCCCCGTGGCAGCGAAAAACAAACGCAGCAGGTCAGAAATTCTCCGTGAAAGGTGCAGGCAGGTGTGTCTGTATGTGTTAGTGGGGAAACACGCAGAGAGAGAGAGAGACAGCAGGGGGAAAAGAGACATAAAGAGAGATACGTATACACACTGAGTGACAGAGATTGAAACATATATGGACATGAACACTGAATTGAAGAGTTCACAGCAGTTTGTCACTTCGTTGTATATATAATACTTCATCATATTTACTTGTTCTCAACTGAAGCACTTATTCCATTTAAGCAGATTCTTTTTCCAGCTAAGTTTTGTAACTGGCATCACAACATTCCGGAGACTTGGCACAGTTTTCCGTATGGTTCAAAATCATTCCACCTTTCAAATTAATTTGACAAAGATTAAAGTTGAGATTAAAGGGGAATTTTGGTATTCTTAGACCCTATATTTTTACCATGTTTTTGTGTTGAAGTGACTAATGGGAACATCATTTTTTAAATTGGTTCAGTATTGAGCGAGAGCCCTGCAGCCGCTAAACGGGCTGCAATGTAATCCTATGGAGCAATTACGAACCGTCAGTGTACGTCCACTAAAGGTGCTGTTTTTGCCACTGATAGGCTCAGATTGGTATTATAAGTGTCTGACTATGGTATGGGAAGATGGAGAAGTTAGCGTTATCCTGCCATGCTTTTGTGTTTAACTTTTTTTTTTTCATGATATTTTACGAACCATTGTATGAGGATATGTTAAAAAAAACATCCAACTATAGCCCTAAGCCACCAAATCTAGGTGCAAATTCAGGAAATATGCTTTTCTAGCTGCTCAGCAATAAAAGGCATTCAGAGAAGAAATGTATGTATGTATGTATTTTGAAATCATAGCATTGTAGCATCGAATCATGTGATTTAAGAATGTTGCCACCACATTTGTGTTTCACACAGCACATTTGCATGGCACACAAAATCCCAAAAATGATCTCCATGCTAACACAACATAGTAGCCACAAGACATTTGTATTAAGCCTGTTGAAAGATACAGCACATTTGCATAACTTGCATAATGCATGCTTGCCATTTCATTCATTCTCATTAAACGGAAACTCTGCCGATTTTCAACCTGCTTTGTGTCACTGCAACTTGGGCAGGACATGCAGAGGTACAACTGCTTGATGGCCTTGCTGCTGTTAGAAGACAAAATTATCCATAGAATCCTAGCATCAGTTCAAATTTTCCAGGTTTTCCAGTATTGGGTGTTCAAAGCAGCTAGTACATGACTCAAAAAAGGTGTTTTCCATTTTCAATGCAAAGCCAGAAACAAATAGCCTTTTGTTTTCCTGCTGCGTTTGCTTGTTACTATTGTATACAAATTGAAAATGAGTGTAAGTTACTGGGTTTTCATTTCAGGCCATGAGTTAATAGAGAAAGACAATTTCATAGGATGCGTAGGCATTGGATATCGCTTTACATAAACCACAATACTTTACACAGGTGCTTAAACTGTCCTCTGTCTGCACAAAATGAAAGAAATCCAATTGTATCCAGTGTGTTCTCCAAACCAGTCTCTCTCTCTCTCTCACACACACACACACACACACACACACAGAACAAACGGTATACACCTCCAGACAGCAATTACCGTGCAGCAGATGTTGGTTTGAGAGAACAGCTGATGCACACATATATGTTCCTATACCTGTACACCATGAGAGAATGTCAAATCAGGATTTAAGGGCATCAGCTTTTGTTAACCTTAACTCAAAATGAGTAATTGGTGTCTCTAACGGGATTCATGTTTTTTGATTCAATTTTATTTATAGCATCAAATCATAACAAGAGTTATCTCGAGACACTTTACAGACAGAGTAGGTCTAGACCACACACCACACAATTTACAAGGACCCAACAATTCCAGTGAGTCCCCCAAGAGCATGCATGAATGCGTAAGTGCGACAGTGGCAAGGAAAAACTCCCTTTTAGGAAAAAACCTCAGACAGACCCAGACTCTTGGTAGGCGGTGTCTGACGGCACCGGTTGGGGGTGTGATGAACAGTGGCAATAATAGTCATAATAAAGATAGTGGAACAGTGACCACAATGGTAGTCATAGTAGTTCATGTCCTAGTATAGCACAGCAGGGCGTTATGGGGTGTAGTGTGGCACAGCAGAGCATGGGTGGACGCGGCAGGACGCAGCAGGATGCAGCCGGACACTGCAGGGAATCGCAGAGCGTAGCTTGGTGTAGTAGGTCCACAGCGACAGCTGCACCCAAGACCCAGGTCTTGGTGCCACCCTATTCCAAGGCGATATTCTGGGTGAAGAAGAAACATAAGGACTCCGAGGAGTAAACTCCCCAGAGCTAGGTTAGTAACAAGCATTTCTGGGACTATGATGGATACAAAAGGAAACAAGTGAAAGAGAGAAGAGAGAGCAGCTCATTGTGTCCTTGGAAGGAAGGAACTCTCCCCTGCCGGAACGGGCTGTACTGGCCTGCCTCCCTCTACTCTCACTATATTATTGTTTATATGATAGATAAATCTGATGACAATGAAGAGAAGCAGGTGGGCCGGGTTAGGCGGACGCTGCAACTCCTCATTCCCTAACTTGATACCTATGAAGAGAAGCAGGTGGGCCGGGTTAGGCGGATGCTGCAATTCCTCACTCCCTAACGTGACGACTATGAAGAGAAGCAGGCGGGCCGGGTTAGGCGGACGCTGCAACTCCTCACTCCCTAACTATAAGCTTTATCAAAGAGGATGGTTTTCAGTTTATTCTTAAATGTGGTGACAGTGTCTGCCCCCCGAACCCAAATTGGGAGCTGGTTCCATAGGAGAGGAGCCTGGTAGCTGAAGGCTTTGGCTCCCATTCTACTTTTAGAGACTCTAGGAACCACAAGTAGCTCTGAGTTCTGGGAGCGCAGTGCTCTAGTGGGACAATAAGGTACTAAGAGTTCCTCAAGATATGATGGTGCTTGATCATTTAGAGCTTTGTAGGTCAGGAGAAGGATTTTAAATTCAATCATGGATTTTACAGGAAGCCAATGCAAAGAAGCTAATACAGGAGAAATATGACCTCTTTTAGATAGGATGTTCCTGATTTTGGCAATGTTACGAAGATGGAAAAAGGCTGTTCTTGAGGTTTGTTTTAAGTGGGCATTAAAGGATAAATCCTGATCAAAAATAACTCCTAGATTTCTGGCAGTAGTGCTGGAGGCCAGGGCAATACCATCTTGGGTAGCTATATCTTTAGATAACGAAGTTCGGAGGTGCTTGGGTCCCAGCATTATAACTTCAGTTTTGTTTGAGTTTAACATCAGAAAATTGTGGGTCATCCAGGATTTTATATCTTTAATGCACGCTTGAAGTTTAGCTAACTGACCGCTTTCGTCTGGCTTAATTGACAGGTATAATTGGGTGTCGTCTGCGTAACAGTGAAAGTTAATTGAGTGTTTCCTAATAATATTGCCTAGAGGAAGCATATATAAGGAGAATAGAACTGGTCCAAGCACCGAGCCTTGAGGAACGCCATAACTAACTTTGGCGTATTTGGAGGGTTTATCGTTAATATTAACAAATTGGGATCGCTCAGAGAAGTAGGACTTAAACCAGCTTAGTGCAATTCATTTAATACCAACTAAATGTCCCAGTCTCTGTAACAGGATGGTATGGTCAATAGTGTCGAATGCAACACTAAGATCCAATAAGACAAGTATGGAAACAAGTCCTTTGTCAGCAGCAGTTAGAAGGTCGTTAGTGATTTTCACCAGTGCCGTATCTGTGCTATGATGCATTCTAAATCCTGACTGAAAGTCTTCAAATAGACTATATCTATGTAGAAAATCACATAACTGATTAGCGACTACTTTCTCAAGGATCTTGGAGAGAAAGGTTCATGAGATTTGTTTTAATTTGCGAGTTTGGGAGTTATACCAAAGTGCTAGTTTCCTTTGCATCGCCATCTTCTTTTTGATAGGAGTAACCGAGTCTAAAGTAGTCCATAGGCAGGCCGTAGCAGCATCTACAAAGTTATCAATTTGGAAGGGACTAAAGTTAACATAAGGGTCCTCTGTTATATTAAGGCATGACATTGAGTTAAGTGCTGTCGGAATGTCTTCCTTAAATTTAGCTATAGCGCTGTCAGATAGGCATCTAGTGTAGAAACTTTTATTTAATTTCGTATAGTCTGGTAGTAGGAATTCGAAAGTTATTAAAACATGGTCTGATAATAAAGGATTCTGCAGAAATACTATTAAATCGTCAATTTTGATGCCATATTCTAGCACAAGGTCGAGGGTGTGGTTAAAACAGTGCGTGGCCTTATGCACACTCTGACTGAAGCCAATTGAATCTAGCAGTGAATTGAAAGCAGTACTAAGGCTATTGCTGTCAACGTCCACATGGATATTAAAATCACCTACAAAAAGTACTTTGTCTGATTGACTACACATGATAAAAACTCAGAGAATTTGGATAAAAATTCAGAATATGGACCTGGTGCTCGGTAAACAACAACAAATATAATTGGCTGTACTGTTTTCCATGTTGAATGTTGAAGATTAAGAACAGGGCTTTCAAACGAACGAAACTAAATGTAATTTAGGTTTAGGATTAATTAACAGGCTTGAATCATATATGGCTGCAACTGTTGTCCCCTGTGTCATCTCTCAGCCCACAGGCTGGGAAATGGTGCTTTAAAATATAAAGTCTCCTCACTGCTACAGTATGTGGGCGTCAAACTTTCATCCTGCAACACAGTGGGCCCTCTGAAACGTTTACTGCTTTAAGGACAAAATCTCATTATGTAGCACAGCAGGGAGTTCTCATCACCTGTCTCGACCGCTGTAAAGATGAAAGCTGGTCATAGTTTAATGATGAGATATCATCATGTAATTGCATTGTAATCATTTGTATTATGTTAATATGGTATGGCGCAGTCATTTCGTTGATATGTATTAGAGTGTATGTGTGTGTGTGTGTTCCTGGCGACCTTGCCATATGTAATCAAATGTATTACTTTTTGATATTTTCAGTGAAGATGTGAACTGTAAATTTAGTCTCATAATCAAGGGCGAAGGATTATTGATGTTCAAACTAACTCGGCTATCTCTAATATCTTGCACCCAAGGCCATACTTCGCATCAGTGTCTCCTTGGTTATGATTAAAATTCACTGGTTGAAGTCAAACTGTTCTGTGAATTCTTCTCACTTTTTGTGTAAAAACTAAAGGACCTATTATGATACTGTTATTATGGATAATCAGAGCACAGAAAACACAGAGATGGTTAAAGGTGAATATTGCAAATAGTTTATGTAATTCATCACAGGGGAGTTACAGAGAAAAAGTAACAAGGTCTTATCAGTTCAGTTTTCCCCGGCAGCTCCCACAGAAAAGCTTGTGCACAATGATTTTATACTGTTACAGACAAAGAACTGTTTTGGAATACAGCCAAAAACGAATCTCTCCTTATCCTATGAAAAGATTCTCTTTACAATACTCTATTAGCATTCGACAAAAGTCCTCAAACAACACTCCTCTGTGTCCAATAAGAAAACCAGTATCTTCCTGCCACTGGATGCTTTAACATATGCATTACAGCTCACCTACCTGTACAGTCCACATATTTTCCCATACATGGTGTTTCCGCCCGGTCTAAGGAATGCCTGGTTCCTGTCACAGGAGGTAATACATCTTCACATGGGCCTCTGACTCCATCTCCATATCACAGCTCAGTGAACATTGTGAGCAGTTTTGAACACAGTTCATACATAAAAATGTTCAAATGATTAACAGAACTCAATGGTAATTCCTTAACACTGCAACTATGCATACTTAAAGGTGCCGTAGGTAGGATTGTGAAGATCCAGGACTTAGCCAAACAATTTGAACATCGACAACTTCTCAGTCCCTCCCCCCTTTCCGCTAAAGCCCAAAACGGTCTGGTGGGCACTGGGTTAAGTTGTTTGTTGTTCAGCTTTAGTTAGCGTTTTTTACATTACACTTGCACAAGTCACCTAATGTAGCATTTCCGTGCAATAACTTGGTATCAGAGGTTTTTTTTAGCCATTCGTGATCGTGTTTCCTGATATTGGGACGTAAGTAACAAAATTAGTAAAGGTGGACATTTTTTGCAGTGTACATAAGCTGAAGTTTGTGTTCTAGTGTGATATTCTACCATACATTTACAGTACAGTACTGACTATGAGCAAGCATTGATACATCTTAACATCTTAATACGGTATGTTACTTTTGCCATTTAAAAGGAATAAGATACCTGTATTCAACACTTACATCCATGACTTTGCTGGCATGCATTAAATTGTGTATATTTTATATATGTTATGATAAAGCAACTTATTCAGGCTTCCTTAGACTTATTCAGGAGTTAAGATTGGGAATTGTTGTGTAACACACACTGGACATGATGGACTGCAGTAGAATATCAGTTAAACTCTGGCATTTTTGGAACAAGAAAAGAATTTTGTATGAAAAGTAAGAAAAGTTTTTAGCTACACAACTTACTGTATCCATCTACAGTACAGTGTTAGGCAAGACATTGCACACCTGTCAGTGTGACGCATGTCAGGTTTAGTGGTCTGAAAGGAGGGTTGACGGAAGATAGGAGTCAGCTGACCTTTAAGGAAAGGTTGCAAAGCTGTAAGTCTAACTGTTGTTGCTGCTGGCAGAACTGAGGCATATTTTTGAGAGGGAAAGAGTGAGAGAGTGAGCAAATATCTGTTCTCACCAAAGGATATTTGGGATAGTAAGTAGACCAGACACATGGAGAGCTCACAAGATGGTGTCCCTGAGAGATTTGATGATCCATTTACATATGGAGAAATATTGCTCTCACTTATAGTGCTGTTTTTGTCACTTGGTGCACCAGCCTAAGCAATCACTGAAACATGAATATTATTTTTTTTTTTTATTATAATATGTTTGACAGTTTGATATCTCAGAAACCTGATCACACTTCATCTACAAGCTCCCTGTCAGATCACTCAGTACTGCCTCAGAGAAACAGTGCTATCTTTAAAAAATGATCACAACATGGCTCATTGACTGCACTCTGTATCCTATGTGGTTTATTTGACAAATTGAATTTCCTCGTGCATTAGAAATGATAATTACATTTGAGAATTGGCAGAAATCAAGGATGGCTTGCCTGTCAAATTGAAAACTCTGAATGCGCTCATGGCCTGCGTAAGACACATCACATCAATTAGAAGTTTGAACATCTTCTCCCTAGTGTTCATGTCCGGAGGAATAGCAGAACATCAGTGGCTGGCTTCATTAAGACCAAGCAGACATTAAATATGAGTGAGCAGGTTCTGGGATGTATGAGGCCAATGCCTACCATCTTAATTAAAATCCTGCTGTGATCCTGCAAATGTCTGTAGGCTCAAAAGGCTGTGTAGCTGCTTAGGACTGTGGGATCTTTGTTTGTGGTGGCTCAAGCACAGCATGTTCTAAAGCAAAAATATGTTTATACTTTTTTTATTAAGAGTTAGATGAAGATTGATACCAATTTCATCTTTACACAACTATGGAACTAGCCAAGAAATTGTTGATGCACGTAACATCATTAAAACACAAGTTCTGGTTGCAAATAAGCATATTTCTAAAACGTCAAGCTCCTCCATTAAAGGGTAACTACCGTTTTTTTCATCCTGGACTATTTTCCTATTTTTTTTTGTGTGTAAGTGACTGACTGGAACAACAATCTTTGAAATTGGTCCAGTATTAAGCGTGAACGCTGTAAACGTGTAACCGTGTAACAGTGTAACCCTATAAGGGAAAGTGTGCATTGTCAATTTGGTCCACTAAAACTAGCGCTAGCTCGCTAGCTTAGATGGCAGAATGCTCAACAAGGCATTTCTAGGTGACCAAAATGTTCCAATTAACTTTGATGAAGTGAAAACACACGGTAAGAGAGTCAAGGTTTAAGATGAAAACACGGACAACACATTTGCTTCACTTTTCAGGCACGGAAGTTACCGCTTGGCTGAAAGATGCTAAAATGCCCTGAAGAGCTGAGGTGATCATGCTCTGTCGGTTCATCACTTCGCGCAACCCCTTCCACATTACACATAGTCAACTGACTTATCAGAATCAGAAAAAGCTTTATTGCCAAGTACGTTTTTTTACACATACAAGGAATTTGTTTTGGTGTTGTAGGTGCATGTCACACATTCTCTAAATATAAGAAGGTTAAGAAAATCAAGTATTAGAATATAAAAAATATATGTATAAATTAGGGCTGTCAAACGATTACAATTTTTTAATCGCGATTAATCGCTGAAGTTCTATAGTTAATCACGATTAATCACGTTTTATCACATGATTAAAATTCTATTATTTTGCATTTCAGAACTGTTTTTAAGTACAATGGAAAGCAATTCTTACCAGTGTATCTTGATTGGGAATCAAATGAATGCAAAGAAAGTGACTTTATGAACTTGACTATTATTTATTTACTGTGTGAATCTGTCATTATTGCACAATTCCTCCAAGTACCTAACTAAAATACCACAGCAATTGACTGAGATGTAACACTAACACGTTGCTTATACAGTACAAACAAAATGGTCCAAAAACCAGATGCTACAGCAGGACATTTAACCTTTACATTTTTAACAAGGATTGAGAACAATTGACTGAGATGTAACACTAACAACCACCGTTAAGGCAAACGAGTGCAGCCTTGGTCAATATAGTGTTTAGTAACTCCTAAATAATGTTGATTACTCACTGACGTCCAGTGATCACCGGTTAATGAGACAGCGTTTGCACTTGGCAGCAGTTCTAGTGTGGCTGCTTTCTCCGTGTCATACAGGCTGTGTATGGTGAAACTACTGTCCCCCTCGATGGCAATGTATAAGACGGGTCAGAACATGCCAACCGTAGCACTTCTTTAAGACCCGAGTCCTCTACGATGCTGACAGGTCTGCAGTTAGTTGCCACCCATTTTGCAAGCGCTGTAGTAAGTTTTTTGGATTTGGTTTCATCCACAGGTCGGCAAGTAGCACTCTCCAAAATACTGCTTTGCCTGAGCCCGTTAGCATCAAACTGCGTCACGTTAATATGCTTAGCTCGTAGGTGGTAGGTCAAGCTTGACGTGCTTCGGTGATATTTTAATTCGGCTTTACACAATGTGCATATGGCTTTCGACTTGTCTACTGAGCCGTCCGGGAGTTTTTTTTAAAAGAAAAGCGCCATTCAGAAGTGTGTTGCTGCTGTCTTTTTCCATGCCGGCAGCCTGCCTGCATTCTGCAGCAGAAGATGTGTTATGAAGAAGTACGGCAGCACCAAAGGGTCAAAATAGTAGCTGTTAGGCATGACGCAAAGCCAAGTGAAATTTAAAATAAATTAATCGCATGCCGGCATGCGATTAATGCGATTAAAAAAAAATTAATTGCATTGCGTCAGCCCTTAATCGCATCACGGTTAACGCTGACAGCCCTCGTATAAATATATATACACGGTATGTATTATTGTTTGCAGCTTTAAGGAACATCTCTTTTAGAATTCCATTGGAGGCTTTTCTAGTTTTCTTTCCTTCTCTGATTTTCTACACAATCTTTGCACATTCTCTGTTTTTTTCTTTCTCTTCAGATTACATTTTTCTATCTTTGACATGGGCAACAGAGTGGGCAGACAGGCATTGTTAGAAAGCTAGACAAGGTCGCCTATGCTCAAATGAGTGGGTGGGGTTTCTAGAGCTAAGGTCTCTGAGCAGAGTGGGGTTCTGTTATGTCAAAACCATGGCCAAGTAGTCAGACAGATACTGTATAATTTGTCAATATAGGTTCCACAGGAGTAAGAGAAAAGTGTGGCCTTTTACATGGTTTGCCCATTTACAGACATGCCGCAGGTGAAATGACTGAACTGAATGAAGAAACTCACAACTCATGGCTTGTAAGCAATGGTGGAAGAAGTATTCTGGTCCTCTACTCAAGTAAAAGTACTAATACCGCACTGTAAAAATACTCTGTTACAAGTAAAAGCCCTGCATTTAATATGTTACTTAAGTAAAGATATGTTAGTGTATCCAGGAAGTACTCAATGCAGAAAAATCCTCACATTTTAGAAAACTGGAAATGATCAAAACAGGTCTGTCCATACACTGTTTTTTTTTGGCTAATCGTTTCAGTTGGACTTGTAGGCCTGTACTGTCTACTGTTGGGTAGTTTATATATATATATATATATATATATATATATATATATATATATATATATATATATACCGTTAATTTCCAGGGTCAGTCACAGACAAAACATTTTGGAGTGTGGCAGCAGTGACGTTCTGTCTTAATTTTGTGCCAGCATCTCTCCTGGTGTGTGTGGCATTTTGAAAGTCTAGTGTGTGTGTGTGTGTGTGTGTGTGTGTGTGTGTGTGTGAGAGAGATTCTGTGTTTCTAAACACACAAATTAACGGTCTCATTTATTTTCTTGTGAATGTTGTTGCATTACAGTTAAAAATGTATCATTTGATTAAAATATTTAAATTGCATCATGCAATAAACAGTTTGCAAAACCCATTTGAAAATAGATATAAGTGTAGTAAAATGTATAATATCATCTTGAAGTGGAAGGAAATGTTAGGCAGTGACAACAGGTTTGGAACAAAGTGGACTTCCTTGGTTTCGATTAAGAACGTTTACATGCAAATCCCAATTCCAATGAAGTTGGGACGTTGTGTAAAATGTAAATAAAAACAGAATACAATGATTTGCAAATCCTTCCCAACCTATATTTAATTGAATACACTACAAAGACAAGATATTTCATGTTCAAACTGAATAACTTTATTGTTTTTGTGTGACATCACATTTTCTTTTAACAACACTCAATAAGCGTTGTTAAAAGGAAAGGTGATGTAACACAGTGGTAAACATGCCCCTGTCCCAGCTTTTTTGGAACGTGTTGCTGGCATCACATTCAAAATGAGTGAATATTTGCAAAAAACAATAAAGTTTATCAGTTTGAACATTACGTATCTTGTCTTTGTAGTGTATTCAATTGAATATAGGTTGAAAATGATTAGCAAATCATTGTATTCTGTATTTATTTACGTTTTAGACAACGTCCCAACTTCATTGGAATTGGGGTTTGTATATACATGGCTGGTATTGTATGGAATGGTATTTGTGTCCAAAAATCTGAGCCTGCTATGGGAAATGAAATAGTTTTTACGTTCCAATTGACAACTTGGGCTTACACCATGCAAAAATGCCAGGAACAGTTTTAAATCTTTAACGTTAATGACAGATGACGATGCAAACTTCAAAACACTGACGTCATTATACACACACACACACACACACACACACACACACACATCACAAATTCCCTCTCTGCAGAACTTATACAAAACTATTTCACTGACACTAACTGGGACACACATCTGCCTAAACGAACAATAATGCGTCTTCTATTTTTTTCATTCAGCACTTATTGCCGATGACGGCACTCAGTGTTACCATGGCAACTGCCTCCTACTTTTACCTGTGTTGAATGCCAGTGTGAACCTGACAGGAATCACACTAGTCATTTTGTATGTAGTTTACATATTTGCAGGTGCGTTTGGCTGTTTCACTGGTATTTCATCACAGCCTGAACAACACATCGACACTGCACAAAAAAACCCGGGAGTAAACACTCGGACCTTACATCAGACAGGGAGAAAAAAGCTCCTTATCTCAAGGCCATAGATCAGACTCAGCTACAGAGCAGTGGCAGCATCCGGCTCAAGAACTCTTCAGCAGGGTGGATGTCTGCTGGTTTGAATGCTACCTCAGGGCTATTGTAGTTATATATTTGAGTTTTAAGTAAAATTCAGAAAAGAACATAATAGGTGATTTTAATATAATTTCTTTACGCTTCATTTGCCATTAACAAGCTTTTTTTGATCAGTAATCACTATTGAATTCCCTTTTTCTACATTATTCAGTCCCTTTATGCATGTTTTTATTCATTAATATTATAGTGCGCACAAAGAACGAGTGAAGGCTGCATAAACATTGGCAATAAGGTGTGTGTGTGTGTGTGTGTGTGTGTGTGTGTGTGATGCACACAGCATTACTAATGGTATCATCAACACCCCGATTGCTGGTTTCTTTGTTTGTCTTTATTGGAATAAGTTGTTGTTCACAGATGAGCTTTGTGCTTATTGATATAGATCGATAAACAATTACTGGTCTCTTTGCCTGGCAAAGTCCCATCAAGCTATCTTCTGTGGCCACAGGGAGATACATGAACTAATAGAGAGAAAGAAAGAGAGAGAGAGATGGAGAGCTCCACAGTCTCTCTGAATAGATGATTCATTGAAATGCTTTTAAAAGAAGCAATGTTTAAATTCTTTAACTATAAAATGTAATGTGAAAAGGTGTTGAGGGTGTTCAAGCAGGATTTGGTTGAAAAGATCAGCTAGATTTAGCAGCTGTTACTGATAATGACAAACAACATCCTTTTTTATGTCTGTTAAGACTTTTAGTCATTTGGGACGTAGGATATGTAAAGTAAAAAAGCAGCTATATGTGCTGTTTTGCTCTTGCAGAGTTTTTCTGCCTGGTTGGCTGTTAAAAGGCATTGAAATATATACAGTAGGTCATTCATATATTAGTCTGTCTCAATGGATGTACATTGCTGGGATAAAGCCTGAGATCATGTCCGGATGTTCCTCCCAGCTCGCTATCTCCGCTATCAGGGCTTAGCGCCGCCCAGGATGGTTGTGATTGGTTGAAAGAAATACAAACAAGCCAGTGCATTTTTTTCCCCTATCCCTAGAATCGCTAGGTGGTGTAGCCAGACCATTCTGCAGCACTGAAACAGCACTGTGGAAGGTGAAGGTCTGGCAATGGAAAACTTTCAGACGTAGATGTCACATGATGGTCATTACGCCGTGAGTTGTTAACAGCATCAACTCTGTAACACATAACATTTCCAAGCACATTGCTACTAATTATCACTTCTCAACACGAAATCAACTGCCAGTCCAGATCTGGTATGTGCTCTGCTCAACCTTTGCCCGAAACCAGGAGGTCCTTCCAGTGAACAAAACCTAACAATTGATTCACATATGTGGATGACCAGGAACTGCATGTTTTATGTCAACTTCAAAAGATTGTGAATATGCATACTCTGGCTTTGTTCTAGGGATCGACCGATGCTGGTTTTTCAAGGCTGATATCGATACCTATTATTAGTAGTTAATGAAACCGATAACTGATATTTGTAACCAATACGCATTTACAGTGAAAATGAAAATCGTTAAGTCAAAATAAAGATTTTGGAATGTTACAAACTCCAACACAAAATGATTTAAGCAATTATTTAACAAATTATAAAAGTTCAACATAATACACAGTAAAAGATTAGTCAGATAGTCACAGTCGTGGGCGGGACATTAAGTCAGACTCAGTGGTGAGTAAAACCGAAGCAGAGGGACGGACACAGAGCTGTAGCGGAGCCAAAGTAGCGCACTTAAGTAATTAACTTTATCGGTTATCAGGCAAATAAAACGCTGATACAGATGATCTGCAAGAGTAAGTTGTACCAGCAGGAATATCATCATTTTAAAAATATCCCATACAGTAAATGTTTTCCCTTAGCTAAATGCTGAACAAAGGACCACCTACATGGAGAAGATGTGAGCAGAAAGTTAGCAGTGGAAATGGGTTTGTTAGATGTATGTTACTGAAAAGGAAATTATCATTAAGCCATTTATTTAACATGCTGTCTCTTCCAGCATCAGAAACTTATGGGGAAAAACACAAGCTGACCAATCACATTTCTTGAGGCCCCCATATAGTATCTCAGTGGCTACCATCACCCCAGTGCATAGTTCATTTTTGTTTTGGTATGTACAACAACGTTGTCTAAAGCATAGCTAAGGAGCCTTTACACCTAGATGCTGTAAGTACAAAGTAAACCCTTAAAGCAGACATTTAAATGAAGCTTTAGGCCCTCGCTTACAAGAGCAAATCCTCACACTGAGCTGGAGGAAATGCAGAATGTCTGCACCAGATATGCACAAGACAAATACAATATGCACTTGCCCGAACTTTTAAGATTTTTCCACATTATTTTCTGAGATAAATATTAATCAGATGCTGTAATATGTACTCTTAGTTTTATTGTAACCATCTTGAGAAAAGTGTTTCATATTTATAGTCAATAAGATTCTGCTCTGTGATATTAGGGCAGCACGTCTGTTGTTTGCAGATGATGTAACTCTTGCTCTAATGTACACTGTCACTGGTAAAGCACTCAGGGGAGCAGCTGCTGTAATTAAAACAGTTCAGGTTTGTAATATTTTATTACCAACACGAGCGTAAGGGATATTTTCAATACATACTGCCACAGTTAAGCGCTGTTGCTGCAGTGACATGGGCATTGACCTACAAAGCAAAGCTCATGATTTTTCTTTGCTTTGGCCGTCACCTTGGCTTTGCCATGTGGGCGGTGACCCACTGAGATCACTAAAACAAGCAGCAGAAATGTTTCTTCTTCCCTGAATGGCTGTCCTCTCTCTATGTGACAAGGTATTTCAAAAGGACGACACAAAGTTCAACTCAGGTGAAAACCTTGGATAGGGCCAGGACAGGGAGCTTCACCTGGGGATCCCTCAGGAGCAGCAGAGGGAAGTTAGTGGGGAGGAAAACATCTGTGCTGCCCTGCAGTGTCACCAACTGATCCCTGATCTCGATAACTACTTTAGAAGGGGATGGATATAGAGAGAATTCCACTGGCAGTAAGATGAAATGTTACTTGGATGACTCTCCAGTTTGAGCAAAATCAGTGGTAAAAGGCTAACTATCCAGATAAAACTGTACAGACAAAGGCTTCTTTCAAAGTTGACTGAAAGAGACCTTGCGTTGCAGTTGATGGCCGAATACTGTACACCCACAAAGTCCATTCAAAAGATTTTGGTGAAAGTCTCAGACCACTTGAACTATCAGCCTACATTGATGCTGGTGACTAGCAAATTACAGCAAGAGCAAAAAAGTGTACTTTATATTGCAGACCCTGCATTAACACATCAGAGAGACAGTGTAATAAAACATACCTACTGAGACTGGGCCACGTGAAATCTGGAAGGACACTCTGCTGCTATGTTGAGATAAGTGGTCCTGAGAGAATTGAGATAATAGTGATGTTAGCGACAATTATACAGGCTGCATGTCCAATGTTATTAGCTGCCTCAAACTGTGCCTCTCACCACTGCTTGTACTACCGTTAGCTTGGATTGAGTCTAGTTCATATACAGTTCTAGTTTGAGAGTGCTCACAGACATGGGAAAAAAACAACCCTAACCTTATGAAAATTATTACAACCCCAGTTTAATACAAAATAAAATAAAAACATCTTTTGCAATGACGGAGCATGCAATTAAAACTAATAGTGACCCCCACCATGTGTCTGAAAATTGTTTTTAATGTCAGTGGGAAATAGGAATCACAGTGGGACGTGAGAGCCTTAAGTTAATCAGGAAAGAGCCTATAAAATGGGGAGGGGATGGGAATTATGAATTATAAGCCTGGGGAGCTAAAGTCGTAGGATTCACTGAGATAGACTGCTTGAATATCCCTCACAGTAAGTCATTCACTGTAATCTAAGAGTCATTCTCATTTTTAGTAGTTTTACTATCTGAAAATGTCTTTTAGTGAATTCACATTTTTGTGTTCATAGAAAAGATAATAGAGAAATTACATGTATGTATTAAAAAATATGTTGTATAGAGCACAAAGAAATACTGAGGAAGTAAAAAAGTAGGCATTTTGAGCAGTACCACTGAAAGCTGTTTTAATATTGAAGCCAGGTACACACCCCACTGGTAGTCGGTTGAGTGGAATTTCCTGACCCTGCCACAGTGTCAATTTTTGCCAGTTTCAATTTCAGGGTTTTTATCTTGGTGAAAACTATAGTATTTGTGCAAGCTGCACAAACTTCACAAACTGCTGCATGCTTGGCCTAGTGTGCCACTCATTGAGTATGTTTACATGCACACCAATATTTCACTATTATTCCGAATATGACAATATTCAAAATTTGATACAGGTCATTTAAACAGCATATTCCGGTTAGATATTCCAAAAAAAGGCATTTTTCCGAACATACTGTAGCATTTTCCGATTGAGAGGTGGAATATTCAGTATTATTCGTGTTTTAGAGCCATTCTTTGGACGTGTATACAGCACATTCGGAATATCTGTCTCATTCAGGGTTTATACCGCAGTTTACGGCCTCTTGCCTGTTTACGGCTTATGGTCAGCTCTGTGCGTTGCTATGGTTGCTGTGCACAAATCAACCAGTCAACAGTTTGCAAGGCTGCAGACCCGATAAGGAGAAACACAGCTACTTTTAAACATGATCTAAGACTTGGCTATCAACAGGTTTTTGGATATGTACACACATCGCTACGCCAACCTTTTCAAAAAGCTGGTTGAAGGAATGAAAGAGGGATGCTGTGTTCGCACGGTCCAACAAGTCTGCCACCGCCGGTAAACTTTGAAAAAATTGTATTTTGCACAGCTACATGTAAACGGGAATATTAGTGGAATATTCACTTTCCTTAGTCATGTAAACAGCTTAGTCGGAATAGTGTCTTTTTCGGAACAAGGGCAAAAAACTGGCAGTCAGTGCTGCTAAATCAATTTATGAGTAATTTATTTGTTCTTTACATTTATAACATTTGTCTAGCCATCCACTGATGATGACGCGTTCATTAGTATCGCACGACCACATCATGTTCGTGTTTACATTCTATGGGCTGTAGTACTAGCAGACAGGTTTAAAATGCTCGATAGAGTGGGCTCACTGTAGCAAAACAAATGAAAACACTGCCAATGCCATATGAATAAGAGTTGTGTGTATTGAAGGAAGTGCTACACCATATATTCACTGTGTTTTGGATTTTCTGGTTAGAGTGGCTTGTTTCTCCACAGGCCCTTGGCCAGTCCACTCACTTAAGTTGGCAGTTCCCTTGGACCACTGGCAGGCTGCTAATTATAAGGTCATTATTTGTCAAATGTTCATGAATACATACTTTCAACCTGATCCACGGTTGACACTGGCATTGAGCTCCATCTTACTTATTTTTGCACTTGACCTTCTTGTTCCCTCTCCCTATGAAGTATGATACAGTTTCTTGTGTTGAGGTGGCCGTGTCAAACTGCCTTACAGAAATGGATGGGCCATTAGACTCCCATATGCTATCCAGTCTACATGCTTCGAAACCACTTGTGTGTACTGATTTAGTGCATCACTGTTTGGAACAGGGCCTTCAACCCCTCATAATGAGGATAGCAGAAAATATCATTCAGGCATCTCTGCCCTCCATTTGGGACATTTTTCACTTTTTCATTCCTAGACTAGCACAAACATGCGTGGTTAAGGTGGTTCTATTCTTTCCACCCCTTCCTCATTCAGTTGCTATCTGGTAGGAGGCTTTGCAGCCTTCTAGCCAGTATAGCCATACTGAGCAACAGCTCCACTTCACAAGATATTAATAACTCCCCATCCACCTTGAACCCCCCTTGTCTTTTATTCCTTAGCCCTGTGTGCACCATGGCCTAGATGAAACAACATATTGTCTTACTGTGTGAGTCTGTTTAATTCCAGTGCATATACTATGAAAAAAATAGCTCATTAAAAACATGAACTCGAACAACTGAACTGCTAAACTGGTCACAATTATGTCTGGATAGTTAAAAACGAATGTTCATATTCTGGCCACCGTTGACTTATTGCAACAATTAATTTCTACCAGCAGATGCAGTGACCCAAAACAGTATTGGTTTATGCTTTAGTGAAGCCAAATAATTTGTTTTGCTGTTAGCACAGGCACCGAAACTAACATGCAAATACACACAAATGCATTGACTTGCACAGAGAGTCTTAGGGGTTTAGGTGAAGGTAGCAAATTGCTTTGGTCAGCTCATGTACTGAATCTATTAGAGATTTACATTTTTATAAACACATGCACAATGCAAGTGCAAACACGGGTACCCATATAAATATATACAGACAAACAATTGTAGGCAACACAAGTTTAAGTGCCCATTTTTTCCATTGACGCTCTCTGATGTGTATGGGAGGATTTAAATACCTTCTACTGGTACCCTTAGGGGCCTGAAATATGTGGTGTTAGAGAGAGTTTAAGTGTGACAGCACTTCTGCAGGTCTGTGAAGATGCCTTGAGGATATTTCATGGCTTAAGAGATGAATTATCTTCTTCATGTCTGTGTTTGCACACAGTGTAGTCACCCAGAGACAGCAGGGGAAGCAGAAGAGGCCTGATAAAGTCTTTCAACACTCTGTGCTGCTTCCTCCTTGCATACATATAATGATACAATATATACTGTTATTCATTTTTAATATTCCCTCAACATGATCTTGCATTAGTCGCTCTTTTCCATCTACAGGTTAATGAAATACTACATTTCCATTATTGCAACTAAACTCTAACTAAAAAATAGATTTGTTCTGCACAATTTTTCCTTTTTAACATTATACATTCTTAATGGCTTGTGTTGGTCCAAACAAGATTAGAAAAGTATAGAGGAAATGTTTTACAGAGACAGATAGCGGAGTCATCCTGATCAGCTGCAGCTCATTGGTCTTCTGTAATATTCTTAACGTCTTACCCAGGCCTACAGAGGTCTTGTGCAGACTGTGTGGTATGGAAATACCACACTAAAGGAGAGGAAAGCCCTCTAGAGGACTATAGAAACCGCAGAGTGGATCATAAGAACAGCAGTCTAAAAACAACATATCTTTACTTTTCAAGTGACTAAGCCCTTTTAGCAGCTGTAGGGATTATAATTGTTGTTCCTTGGGAGCAAAGGAGGAAGTAGTCTCACATTGGTGGGAAGTTGGGGTGAATGGATGGGTCAACCAAACAGTTAACTTTAACACAGGAGGAAGTGTCCTCCTGTTCGTTTCACATTTCCAACCAATCAAAGTCAGTTCCTTTTAAACCAGGACTACAATCTTTCCCTAACCAAGTCATTTGAGTGCCTAAACCTAACACAACCTGATCAGAACTGTGTATTATTTCTGCAATGGCGAGTTGTAACGGTTTTGAAACCACTCAGAAACCACTTCTATGTGCTCTTATACAGGCAATGGACAAACTATGTATGTGTCTTTTAATCTTAGTGAAAAATCATATTGGATTTCGGAGGATTCGTCACTGGTCTGGTGGCCCTTAGGGATTAATGTATCCATTTGCGTACAGCTGGGGACAGTTGTTGCATGTCAGTCCTCATCTTTGTCTCCCTTCAATTTCTGTCATCTCTCTACTGTTGCTGTCCAATAAATTAAAAAAGGATGACCCAGTCATAAAGCCATGCACATTAAGATGAGGAGTTTACTGCTTCTAAGGCATCATTCCACCTGGAGTCTGTGTATTTTTCAATGAGGCACCACAGTTATGCACCATTAAATCCTTAACGTATAATAACTTAAATCCTTTCCTCTCATTCCTTTATGTCCACTCCTCTAACATTCTCACTCACACTTCTCTCTCTCATAGTACATTTATTAATTCCACCATCTTCTCTCTGTCCCTTTCTCCCTCCACACAGAGAATAATTATAGAAACAATACAAATATAAAGAATCGTTAGACAACAAAGACAGAAAACGAAGAAGAAGAAAAAAAAAACACATTGTGCTCCCTCTTTTGGCTGTTGACCCAATAATAAATATTGTTCCCTTTCCCCTAATGTTGTATGTAAGTTGCTCCATTTCTGTTACTTGTTCTATAGTCTACAGCCACGACGTTCCACTTCTGGGATTGCTGTCTTTTCGGCCGGATGTCCGTTACCTTCAGCTTTCTTTGTGTTGAAATGTTAAAAATATAGTGGATTTATGAGGACTATCTGTCCAATCTGTGTTTTCTGTTGCACGACTAAAACAACTTTTGAATGTAAACATGTTCCACCAAAACAAGTTCCTTCTCGAGGCTATTTTGCATCGGAACCATGGCTCTGTGCGGCGCTTAGTGCCGCCCATGATAATTGTGATTGGTTTAAAGAAATGCCAATAAACAAGAGCACGTTTTTTTCCCAAACCGGAATGCTGTGTTGACTAGCCAGACCCTCCTCCGCAGCGCTGTGGAGGAAGGTCTGGCAATGCGAGACTACTTGTTCTACTATAGGTTGCGACTGTAGGTCACTCCACTACTCTGTAGTGGGGACTAAATTCCGTAAGGCATTTTTTCGTTTTAAGTTTAAGAGCAGTTATGTTTAATATTCTAATAAAGCTTCCACCACTCCCCTAGGGATTTTCCCAAGTAGAATATATTCATCAGTGATATAAATGTCCTGTTTAGTCATACATACAATTTCTCTCCTGATATTTTGACAATATAATTTTACAACAGGACAGTTCCAAAGAAATATGGCTAGAGTCTGCATGGTTAAACCCACACTGTCTTCAACATATTGGTGTAACAGATATGGTTTGTACTTGGCTTGTTGAACAGGTGATAAAAAGGTAACACTGAGATACTTCTCTCAGGATGCAGTACTCCTATGCAAGTGGTCACCGATGTTTTCCCACTCAGATTCACACAGTGAGATATTTAGTTCTTTCGCAACTTTATCCTATGATTCTTCGTATTTTCTGTTATTTTTCCTCAGTAGGGTTTTTGAACCTTTTTCAGTATGGCATTAATAATATACATCAGATAAATATATAAACCTCAGAAATCGAGCCTGTTAAGGTTGAGACACTCTGCTGTAGGGCAATAATTAGGAAACTGGATGTTCACGCCCCATATCTAACTCTAAAATATTCTATAATAACCAGTTTTAATCTGACTGCCTCTATCTGGAATCCAGCAAAACTTTTCTTGCTGAAAAAATCAACACTCTCAGATTGTGTTTAGGCTAAACGCTTCCCATTCTTTTCTTGGCTTCGTCTGCTATTCATTTACGCTGTGAATCACTTTTTATGAGTCCTGCCAACCCAACTACACATTTAACATTTTGAAATGTGGTGCATGATTGAAATGTAATGCTATTCCTTTTGTTCACTGTTGTGGCTGACTGACATCCAACAACCAGGAATTATAACTAAGATGTTGTTGCATTTGGTGATAATATGTATGTGGCACATATGCATATATATTTTTTAAAGAGACAATTCAGGTAACTCTTGGTTAACTCCTGTAGCAACAGTGTGTGAAAGTGCTGCTGGCCTTTCCCCAACTAAAACTACTTCCCTTGCTCTCTCGCTCCTATACACACAGCCAAGGTGGGTTTTTTTCTTCTTCTGCTAAACATGTTATAGCTAATCCTTTTCTGGGTTATCTCTCCAGCACAGACACACCGTGAGTGTGTATTTGTGTTTGCGTGAAATGAAGATTAGTTGCATTAGCAGTTATGGGGGTTTGGACTGTTTTTTCCCCAAAACCCTGGGCATTTATGTACGAGCGTATGAGTTCAGACTGCAACTGTGTGTGTGTATTCTGTATGTGTTTGTGCTCAGGTGTGCCCTGGGAATCTGGTGGAGTGTAAAGAATGTAAAAGGCCAAACAAAATCCTGCGACAGCCAAAGAAATGCGTTTTTGAGCAGATTTGTGCGCTTTCATCCAGCAGCTATTTTCCGTGGCTATTACTGTGCCTCCGCAAGGATTCTTGTAACAATTCCAACAACAGTAGAGGGTGTTACGTGTAATGGATTTGTGTTTGGCATACAAACTTGGCATTTCCCTAAAAGGGTGACAATCAATAAAGTAGACTCCTTTCAATGCTAAAGTGCCACTTTGGAGCATCTGGCTATTTCTATCTTTGCATGCAAACATGATGTCACTCTGCCCTTTCTGCTGCAGTCTTACAGTTACAATGAGGATATCAAATCCACACACGCACATATGCAGGCAGAGGATGGAGTCTGAAAACTGATGTGACAGTGAGATTTATTGCATCGTAATTATTCAAAAGTGTGTGAGTAATGTTGAATGAGAAAGCAAGCGAGAGAGGGATCAACGGGAGTGCAAAAGTAAAGAGAGGCAGAGCAGATAAAAGTAGCCATATTTCTCAGTCAGTTTGTCAAGTGGAAACTGTTGTTATCAGTTCTGGCTAACTTATAAAGGGAAACATATTAATCAAACTCAACTTTTGAGGTTTTATTGTTGAACGTCATTTAAGGGGAAAAAAAGGATTATGACCCATTTAGACCTGCTATGAAACTGGTATCTAGATAATGACATCTGATCACTGGATTTTGCAGTTTCACCTGGTATTAAAAAATAATTGAGTTCATTAACTTTTTTAAGTGTTCATACTGTCTGGCTACTGGAGATTTCTCGTTATCATTCTGAATGGAATATTTATGTTAAGTTACATTTTTTTAAATATATGAGCTACAAAAGTGGTGTTAGGTTTGATTTTGCCTTTAACCTGCTGATATTTTCCAAAATAACCACTGTGTAAGTACCAAGAAACCATGTGTTTTTCTGAAAGATATACAGCATGTGTAACTATAGCGATCGTAACTAACGGCGTACTGCGCTGCCTACACTAGATACTGACGAATGACCAGTGTTGGGCAAGTTACTTTTAAAAAGTAATTAGTTACTTCTTCCAAAAAGTAACTACATTAGTTATTCAGTTACAAATTATGAAAGTAACTAGTTACTTCAGAAAGTAACTATTGCGTTACTTTCAAGTACATTTTGAAATGCTCAAATGTGACCCCACCTCCACCTACCCCTCTTTAATGGAACTTGAAATACATGTGCATGTTCAATTATTTATGATAAATCTGAATATTATAATGAAATGGACACTTAATACAATACATTATTAAAAGAAACAATGTATACAAATCTAAACTATTTTAATGTTGCTGTGGGACAAAGTGAGACTAGCCTCCAATCAAATGCCATGTATGTAGATATTATGTTTATATAGTGGATCGATACAAATAACACAACACCTCAACAGGCCACAACTGGGCAAAATGAAATTATGCTGCACTATACCAAAAATGCGTCGAGCCGGCGTGTGTGTGTGTGTGTGTGTGTGTGTGTGTGGGGAGTAGGTGATAGAGCGGGAGAGAAGTGAGAGAGTGACGGCGATTAGCTTTGGAGCGAGTAGTGACTCTAGAGTCATATAGTGAGAGAAACAAAGTGTCTCCCCTCTTCTTTCTGACCACGGTGGGAAATCTGTAGCAGGTTAACCCTCTCCTTGATTTCATAACGCCATACCTGTCTCTCTCTCTCGTTGACTGACTCGATTGTGTTGTTCGTTGTGTGTCCGACTATGCGTGCTTTCGAACACCCGCCCAACTCTACCTCTGATTGGCTTACCATGACATTTTACTCAACCTCAGCCAATCGTCAGCATTTATGCGCTTGCGTCGTGCACTGCCCACTAACCAAGGAACAACAGTCAAAAAAGTATTTGCCTCTCGGCTCCGACTCAGAGATCTAGTTGGTCTGATGAAAAAAAACAGCTTCAAATATAGTAACGCGCCGCATTTTTTGGGCCGTAACGGTAACAGCGTTAAGATAGGAAGAGTAATCAATTAGATTACTCGTTACTGAAAAAAAGTAATGCCGTTATTTATAACACTGTTATTCCCATCACTGCGAATGACGAATCAGCATCTCTGTGATTTGGGATCGTATTGGCTGCGTTGGCGATCCTTTCTTTACTCTATTTTACTGTGTCAAATCGAGAATATTGATTTCCAACTCACAAAATATAGTTGAAATAACAGAGAGCAGACGTTGGAAGTTCCTCTGGAAGCTGACAGAGAAGGGAAGTGTGTTCACAGGAAGTCACGCTATGGTAACAGAAAGTGAACCTGATTTGGAGATTTGTTTTGTACTGCGTAGAAAGGGTGTGTGTGTGTGTGTGTGTGTGTGTGTGAGAGAAAGAGAAATAGATTGAAGAGATGCAAGCACGAAACCACTTACTACACGGGTCCCGTGGGTAATTCAAAATAGCTTATAATTGTGATAAATGTCTTGAGACAAACATGCTCTCCTCTCTCTCACTGATACACGCAGCATAAATGTCTCCTCCTCTCTTCGTCTGTCTCTGACAGCTGAAGTGGAGTGAATTAACTCAGCTGTGTGCGTGTCTGTAGGTTGAGAAGCACTTGTTTATTCAGCAGTCACACAGAACGTCCTTTAATGAATAAATACATGCTGTGAGATAGTGATCTCTGCGTTGATGCTGTGCCAGTTATAGTCAAACCAAGGCTAGATGTCAAGACTGTATAATTCCATCTGTAAACAAACTCTGTGAGTCAGTAGTGAAATCTGCATTTAAAGCCTTCTGTTGCTAAAATGAGTCACTTTTGGAGATAGGTACTTTACTTGATATAAAAATGTGTAGTGTTACTTAGTTCTTTAATGCCTGTAGGCTGCCAGTGGTGAAATGTAACTAAGTACATTTACTCAAGTACAATTAAGTACAATTTGTTAGTATTTCTATCATATGCTACTATATATTTCTACTTTACTAAATTTCTGATGGACAAATGTACTGAAGAGAATCAGGGCCACGTGAATTTTTTTTTATTGAGTTCAAAGTTTAAAGTCAGAAATCCGAAAAAGTCTGAATTCTGACTTTATTCTCAGAATTCAGAACACAAATACATTTTTTCACGTGTGGCCCTAATCCTCTTCGGTACAAATGAATTATGACGTATCATTGAAGATTAAGCAAGCTATACATTTGTTCAAATTAGCTGCATCATTATAGTGTTGTATATTATATGTTATTGTTATAATAACAAAGTATGTACTTGGTGGCGGTAATTAGATGCACAAAGGGTTGTATATTAAGGGGCATAGGTGACAGGAAAGACAGGGCACAGGTAGAGGGAGAGGTATGTAACTTTTCCTCCAAATACCTGCAGCATTTATGATATTATGCTTCTCTGTTGGAAACCGATGGAGGCCTACTCCAGGTAGGAAATGAGTCCTTACCCCAAGTGAAGGAGTTCAAATACCTTGGGGTCTTGTTCGCGAGTTCAATTCAATTTATCGCACCGTTGTGACGAAAAGAGAGTTGAGCCAGAAGGCAAAGCTCTCGATCTACCGGTCAATTTTCGTTCCTACACTCACCTATGGTCGTGAAGGCTGGGTCATGACCGAAAGAACGAGATCCAGGGTACAAGCGGCCGAAACGGGTTTCCTCAGGAGGGTGGCTGGCGTCTCCCTTAGAGATAGGGTGAGAAGCTCAGTCATCCGTGAGGAGCTCGGAGTAGAGCCGCTGCTCCTTTGCGTCGAAATGAGCCAGCTGAGGTGGTTCAGGCATCTGGTAAGGATGCCCCCTGGGCGCCTCCCTAGGGAGGTGTTCCAGGCACGTCCAGCTGGGAGGAGGCCCCGGGGAAGACCCAGGACTAGGTGGAGGGATTATATCTCCAACCTGGCCTGGGAACGCCTCGGGATCCCCCAGTCGGAGCTGGTTAATGTGGCCCGGGAAAGGGAAGTTTGGGATCCCCTGCTGGAGCTGCTGCCCCCGCGACCCGACCCTGGATAAGCGGAAGAAGATGGATGGATGGATGCTTCTCTGTTATGCAGCATTTGTCCTGCATGTCCTATTTTTAGGACGCTTTAGGATGGTAAAGATACAATCATGTGTCCCTCTGCTTGCTAGCTAGCCAGAAAGAAAACAAAGATTTTAGCTTTTTGGAGGACATGACATTACTTAGCCTGAAATTATACACACACACACAGAAAGGACTGGAACAGATGAACATGCTGCTAGAGGATGACACTCCTGCTACGCCAAAATGGGTCTGATTTGCCAAAATACATGTGAGCAGAGCACAAGGCTGGTTTACAGTGCTCATGTTTTCAATGGCTTGGCTTTAACTTGCTGTTACTTTAACCGTGTCTCTGTGGTCGCTATCAACCAATCCCATCTGCCCTTCCTCCCCCAGTTTATTATGTGTGTGTTCTTTTTGTGTGAAGGTTAAGCCAGCCTGTGAGTGTGTTTGGGTGTATTTACTATCGGACAATAATTCTGATGCTTGTATTGAGGCAACCTGATTAAACAGTGGTGTGTGTGTGTGTGTGTGTGTGTGTGTGTGTGTGTATGTATATGTTCTTGTGTTCTTGTTTAACTATATTCGTGGGGTCCAAAAACTGGGAATACAGTATACTTGTGGGGTCCGGACAGCTTTGTGGGGCCAAAATGCTGGACCCCACAACTTTAAAGGGCTGTTTGAGGGTTAAGACTTGGTTGTAGGATTAGTGATAGAATTAGGTTATGGTGAGAGTAAGGGTTAAGGTTAGGCATTTAGTTGTGATGGTTAAGGTTAAGGTAAGGGGCTAGGGAATGCATTATGTCAATGACGGGTCCCCACAAAGATAGTGTGACGCACTGTGTGTGTGTGTGTGTGTGTGTGTGTGTGCGTGCGTGCGTGCATGCGTGCACTCTAAATGTAATTCTCTGCAGCTTCACTGACCAGATGCACAGGGCAGTTACACACGACTTGAGTCATACTGATACCTTTATCTCTCTCTCTCTCTCTCTCTCTCTCTCTCTCTCTCTCTCTCTCTCTCTCTCTCTGTCTCTCTCTCATTTCATTCCCTTCTTTTCCATTCAACCTTCTTTCTATTGTCTTTATTCCGTCTGTTCCTGTTTGAGTGATTCCTATTACTCTCCTTATGTTTTACCTATGTGCCTTCCACCTTTTTTTAGTCCCTTCTCTTGCTTTTCATTCTTCCTTCCCTCCTCCTCCCTGCCTGAGTTTGCTATCTTTATACCTCCTTTCCTCCTTAAATGCCACTCTTCGCCTTTTTTATGTCTTCCTTACAGTATGTTTCCTCTTTTCTTCCACAACCTCTTGACCTCTCTCCTTCTTTTGCTCCTTCTTTCCTCATGTGTCTCATTTCCCTCTACATTCTCTCATCTTCCTCTTCCATCCTTCTTCCTCTCAACTGACACATAATAACGGTGGGAGAGAGAAATAACCTCTAGTTGTATAACCAAGTCACAGGGAGGTGGGAGAGCAGTGATTGCAGCAGCAGTCTTATTACCAGGTTTTACTAGCTTTCTCAGACATGCTGCACACACACACACACACACACACACACACACACACACACACACACACTTCCAACATGTCTTCATTACATTTACCATTACACATCGTTACTTGACCCAGTGTTAATACAACAAGACTAAGGGCCTTATCTTGCACCCGAAGCGCAGAGCCTGACGCTAGTGTCTTTGCAGTGTTTAAGGCTATGTTTAGGCGGAAATGATCTGAAGAGAAAACGCAAAAGTGGCGTCGCGTTATCACTTTTTATTCAGTGTTTAGACGAGCGTTTTGGGGGGGAAATCTGCGTGCATATGGTGATGCAAAAGTGTGTGGAATTCGATGTAGTATGCACACCAGGCAGCTAGGTGGTAGTGTGAAGCACTGCCACACAACACCACCAAGTCCGCGCGCCTGCGTAGAACCTTCCTTCTACTTCTCTCCCTGGTAGCGCGAAACCAAAACATGTCGAAGCAAAAGCTGACGAGGAGGTGGTACAATAGGGTGTGGACTGAGAGTCCTGCCAGTCAAAATATATAGACATACGGACTGAATTTCTTCAGCAGTATCCTGTACCTGGAGGGACTTCATATCCACACGAGAAAGACGCTATCTGTAAAAGTCAGATATCATCAAAGCTGAAAGCCATCCGAACCAAGTATAGGCAGGCTGTGGATACCCAACGGCGGAGTGGCCATGGGCGAGTAATCACTCTATATTTTGATTTATGTAACGAAAATATGGGGTGGGTCGCCAGCCACCACAACAATAGAGGCAGACTTTTAGCGTTTTTACCCTTTAGACGGGAACGTGACGGTGGAGCGTTTTTTAAGATTTCCACTCTGGAGGGTGGTTTCACTTTTGCGTTTTTAAGCCCCCAAAAACGGCATCGCCGTCTAAATGAAAGGCACATCTGATAAAATATTTTTACGTTTTCACCCGCGAGCGTTCTTGTGTACACAGAGGCCTAAGACCGACGCAGTTGTCAATTTCCCATCCAGCACCCCGTCGTTTAAATAGCAATGCACCTGCGCCCATCTGCGCGCTCATGGGCGTGCTGGTCTCACAGGGAGGTGTGTTCAGGTGCATTCTTGGTGTATTGCTATCTTGAGGCAGCGGGAAGTGATCGCGCCATTGACCAACAAAAACCTGGTCTAAAGTCAATAGCGCAGCATTTCATTGTTGTTTTAACAACAAAATGCGCCTATGGCTCGTGCACAGCGCGCGCACACTATGCTTGTTACACACACAGGGACGCGCAGCAGCACACAACCATGTAGAAAAATAGTACAATGTGAAATAGTATTATTAATCTAATGTGCTCGCGCGCTTTGAATTCACGCACAAGCAGATCAGTTTCTTCTCCTGAAAATCTCTATAAATTCACCTGATTTATTTCTACTCAGTGCAGTTCATTCTGCTGAAGTCAGTGTGTGTTTTATTCATGACCCTCTTTAGTGACCTTGATTTAATAAATGTCTGGCATTTATCTTGCAGGTTTTTATTTAGAGTTGTTTTGTCATGTGGAGGTCTCAGTGTGACACCTCTTGAACGTTTATTAATACAGTACAGTCTTCTCTGTCAAACTGTCTCAATCCCTCTCTCTCCCTCCCTCTTTCCAACACAATTACCCACACACTTTCTCCAACGCTCATGTACACGCACACACACACACACACACACACACAAAATAAAACACCCACACATACTTGTTTAACAGTGAATTATCGTTGTTGCGGAGTGTTTAATTCCTTGGCTGGCTGACCTTGAGATTGACACCATCTCCACACACACACACACACACACACACACACACACACACACACACACACACACACACACACGTGTTTACTGTTTGCAGTTAAAGTCCAAGCTGTACATGTGCACATACGCTCACAAAAGGATAGCTTTGTTGAAACATAAGCTACACTTTCACTATTTCAACACAAGTCACACACACAAATTATCTGCTACTGTTCCAACATGTCTTCATTATCAAGACCCTCCTTCAAATTCCCAGCATACACGGCTAGAAAATGTAGCTCTTATTTAAGTCGTTTTTTTCCAAGTGGATGAGTCAATATGCAGAGACTCCAAAATTACACACCGTGGCTCAGACAAAATGTGTTGTTTATAATAGGGTCATATCACAAAGTACCAGTTTCTCATACCAAAACTCCTTAAAAAAATATACCATGCAACACCGTGCAGTGTCAAGTTTCAAAGTTAACCAGGCTGTCTGAAACTTAACACTTTGGCTCGCTAAACAATTAGCCTTAGACAATAGCTGGTTCTTAAATGAAAAGCAAAATGTTCCAGCCTTGAAAAATGTATGTAGAGATGTTATGTGTAAAGAAACTTTACTCTTATTCGTCACACAATTGACAGTACAATGTACTGAAATTCAATTACTACATTTAACCCATCCCAGTATTAGGAGCAGTGGACAGCTATACATACAGCATCCGGGGATCCACTTCTAAAGCCGTGTTTCCCAAAGTGTGTGACTGCTCTTTCGAGCTGCAGTAATGCCCACTGGATACAGACTCCAGGAAAACTCAGACTGCAGTGATGTGCACTTCTTAAAGGAAATCGAATCATTTTGAGCCTTGTATGCAAATACCAGGGTTTGAAATTCAACACAAGCACCATGAATGAGCTGTGGAGTGTGAAGCTGATGAGTAACACAGGAGGGAAATTAAGTGGACCAGATGGGAGATGTCTAAGGGCACAAATTCACACTATTCTGCTTTTATAGTGGTAAAAGCGCTGCTTCAACTGCATTTGTGCTGATGATGAAAAGCTGTTTTGTTTCAATCCATCTCACTCAGCATATGGCACTTATGTACAACTCTTATACCATTTAACTCCACAAAAGAAGCCACTTTAGCACCATTGCTTTTACTATTTTCTTTCAGGTTGCCATCCTGAACTGTCAGATGTCATTCTATGAGCTGCCTCTTCAGAGACTGTCCATGTGTTCTCTTCAAAGAGCACTGTGGTTTCCAAAGCAGTTTGAACCTGTCCGTCTTCAATCTGCTCCGTATCCACTGTAATGCACAGAAGAAGAAAACAGTACTGTCAATTTCAACAAAATAGCATGAGCACAACCCTAAAGCTTGAGCCGGTCAGTGTTCATGATGAGAAAGTGTCAAATTTGACAGCATCTGTAGAGCATACCTGCAGGATCAGGATTTGGCTGCAGCGTGAGCCTCAAACAACAGCTGGTTGTCTAGAATGAATCCAAGTTTCTGGGCAGGAGTCACTGTTGTTTTGTCAGTGGTAGTACAGATATCACGCAGAAAGTGATCCACCCCTTGGTAGGAGGAACTGCTTGGGTTTGTCAGTGTTGAGCTCTGTAGCTGGAGCTGCAAATATGTAGCTGGAGATCTTAGCTAGGGAGGCAGCAGGAAGCAATCTGCCCTCAAACACTCGAAACTGTGAAGCTGCATGGTGATACCAGATTAAATGAGAACCCCGCTGAATGCTTAGAACTAAATCGGTGTAACAGAAATTGTAAACATGTCAGTGAAAAATTAAAAGTGTTTCATGTAGCGTTAGAGTCGCAATTAAGTGTCAGTGGATGGGTATTTGCCTTTCTTTAGTCTCGTTTTGCCAGACCTTCCTCCACAGCGCTGCGGAGGAGGGTCTGGCTAGTCCACACAGCATTCCGGGATGGGAGAAAAACATGCTCTGGTTTATTGGCATTTCTTTAAACCAATCACAATCGTCGTGGGCGGCGCTAAGCATCGGGAAGAGCCCCGGTTCCTCTGCAAAAAAGCCTCAGGAAGAAACTTGTTTTGGTGGAACATGTGTACGTTCAAAAGTTGTTTTAGTCATGCAACAGAAAACTCAGATTGGACAGATAGTCTAGCTAGCTGTCTGGATTTACCCTGCAGAGATCTGAGCAACAGTTAACCATAGTCCTCATAAATTGACCAGACTTTAAAATGGTCAAAGAAGCTAACCTTCTTTGTGTTGAGTGAAATCCGGCGGAATTTCAGATATGGAACATTGTGGATATAGACTAGCCTTTCTTGGACTTGGGAATATGGATGGTTCTAAATTACAGTCTTAATGAAAAGCTGACGTTGATATTTTACAATTTTTGCACCACATTTTTACCTTTTGTTTGACAGTGTTAATGTAGAGATTGGAAATGGGGGATAGAGAAGTACGACATGCAACCAATGTCCCAAGGCTGGAATCAAACCCAAGGACATGAAATGAAGTGACATGTGCATCGGTTACCAAGATGCTCTATTAGCCTTCATGATGATTCATTGAGTTAGGCTAGTGTTGTCATTTTCAGGCTACTGTACGGCAAACCTACGACACCACAAATAACCGGTAACCGACAACAAACTCCAACAGACTCCATATTTAGTTCCAAAAGTAACAGAATAAAAACTACTGGTAGAGGATCCTCTGGAAATATAAAAAAATAGCCTGTTTTGATACTATGTTGGAATTAAAAGAAACGACACTACCCACCACTTTAAAGTGTTTCCTTTTTATTACTCAATATTACACTAGTAAGTAGAGACAACACATCCTCATACCTAAAAAGCATTAAAGGTCGATTTTGAAAGACTCCCAAAACGTCTGCTGCGCTGTGGGGTTTTGATCATGAATCTACACAGGGTTTATGCATCTGGCCCCTGGTTGGCCCGTGCTAAATTTGTGTCAAACCGTCATCAAAATATAGCCCAGTTTTCCTATGTGCGCAGAATGTCACTCGATGTTGTCCAGTAAGAAAAGAGAGTCTCACCAAAGGACACTTGTGTCTAAAAAACATATTGACAGGAAAGAGGCGGAGGCAAACACGATGAAATCAAGGCCACAGTGGCCACAGGGCATACATTCTTTTGAGTCCAAATTCCTGCCCTGCTGCTCACTATGCACTTGTTATTAACCCTTGTGTTGTCTCCCCGTCGATCATGCAACTTTGTTTTTCTGGGCCAAACATTTTTTTTAAAGATTTTTTTCTACGCTTTTTTAACGTTTTTTGTTGCTTTTTCTTAAATTTTTGTCACTTTTTCAACATTCTTTTATCAATTTTCCTTCAAATGCTATACAATTTAATAAAACACCTAAATTCAATGAAATTAGTGAACTGATGGAACTAACCCTATGGAACTATCCACATTTTTTTGGACAATTTGGTTGAATGAAACCCAAATTTCTGATATAGCAACTTTTTACAAAACGGGTCAAATTTGACTCAAGGACAACAGGAAGGTTAAACATGTTTGTGTAGTGTGGTGATGCCCTCCCTACTTAGACAAGTACCACTACACCACTGGTGAGAATGCAGTCTTACAGTGATTGGACTCTTGTGTATACTGTACGGTTGAACAAACTAAATGCAGTTGCTACTGTACAAAACAAACTTTATTCCTTAATCGTCACATACACACAGTACAATGTAGTGAAATTCTATTACTGCATTTAAACCATCCTAAGAATTAGGAGTAGTGGACAGCTATACATAGAGCGTCCAGGGAGCAACTTGGGGTTCAGTGTCTTGCTCAGGGACACTTTGATATATGGCCGGATGACCTGGGATTGATTTGCCAACCTTGTGGTTGTAGGGTAACCATTTTACCTCCGGGCCACAATATTCACAATATATTATTATAATGTATGTGTATACTGTTTGTATCATCTGGGATTATGTATGATTGTAGAGTTAATTATCTTTCCTGTTTTATGTCCATATGTCAAAAGCACGGTGGCCGACAGGGGCAAACGCCCTGCAACTTAAGAAAACACACCAAAATAGACAAAACACAAGCAAATTAAGAAAACAACTTCATTAATTTGACAACACATGCGCAGCATTCAGCAAACGCGCTGCAAATTCACACAACACAACCAAATACATAAACGCGCTGCAAATATGAAACAATGCAAAAAGAAAAGCACACAAACCCAGAAACAAAAAAAACAAAAAAAACGCAGCATCCAGATTAAACAACATAAGTTCTCCAGACCTCTAGAGGGAGCAGCTAGTGGAACAGCTTGATTTTCAACTCCACGGGGAGGGAGAGAGAGAGAGAGAGAGAGAGAGAGAGAGAGAGAGCAACTGCATAGACTGTAAATATTAAGTCTATGTTTGAGATGTGTTTTCTCTCGTTTGGTGGGTGTGTCTCGGCTCAGGTCACAGGTGATACTCAATCAGCAGAGACGTCTGTAAACTCGTGGTAATAAAACATTTAAAACTGCATCAGCGTTTAACGTTGACGTTTGTTTAAGCCATATTACATGAGAGGGTTTCATTTCGAGGTCCGAAAGGCGCATTACTGAAGTATAGGCCTCCTCAAGTGTAATATTGTGACTATACAACAACGGTTACGAACAAAATAAGTGATCAATCTGTATTCATATTGTGGAGCAATTTGCTCTTGAAATATAAAAAACAGACAGGATTTCTAGTCCCTCCCTGTTTAGTAAACCAGCTGATTTACCGTGGGATTTATCAGACTGAATACATAAACACAAAACTGCTTTGCTAACTCCAACGTGTTGTAAGTAAGACATCTGCTGAAAAAGTTATTGTATTAATTAGCATGATTGCCGTACTGTTTAGTTCACAAACATCCAACACACCAAAGTACAAAGACATAGCGGACCAGACGCAAGCTTTTATTTTGAAAAGCCGAAGCTCGGGGATGGCACCAGTCGGGAGGGCATGAGAAGGGAGCATAGACTGTATATTATTAATATATTATGTTATTAATAATAATAATATGAATTTAATATACAGTCTATGGAGTTCTCCAGGCTGCAGCCACACCCGACTCTAATAAAAAGGCAGAGCCCTCTCTCCCTGTGGGGTTGAAAATCAAGCTGTTCCACTAGCTGCTCCCTCTAGAGGTCTGGAGAACTTCCGTTGTGTAATCTGGATGCTGCGTTTTTTTTATTGCATTTGTTTTCTGGGTTTGTGTGCTTTTCTTTTTGCATCGTTTCATATTTGCAGCGCGTTTATCTATTTGGTTGTGTTGTGTGTATTTTCAGTGCGTTTGCTGAATGCTGTACATGTGTTGTCAAATTAATGAAGTTGTTTTCTTAATTTGCTTGTGTTTTGCCTATTTGGGTGTGTTTTCTTACGTTGCAGTGCGTTGGCCCCTGTCGGCCACCATACAAAAGTGCCCCATATGCTGCACTGTGCACTCATTGCACATCATGAGATTGAGTCTGTTTGGTGTGTGGTGGGGTCCAACATCCCCGACACACACACACACACACACACACACACCACCGCAACCTTGTACTCTCATTTGCATATTTTTAGCAGGCACCAAAGCAAAGTAAGCAGGTAAGCAGTATTTTGGCTGAAAAGGCAAAAAAGTTATGCAAATACAATTTTAAGAAACAGAAGAAAGAAAATGCACATTTAAAAAAGAAGAAGCAAAAGAAGAAGTGTTTTCCTCACAATGACATGGCTTAAGGATGGTGCTGTTTTCACATTGCATTTAGTCACAGTCTGAAAAAATAGCTTTAGGTGACAGCATTGGATAACTAACTGTATCAAAATAGCTGCTAGTTAGACTGAGGGCCATTTAGAAATCTGGATCATTAAGTACACTTAACACTATTTTGATGTTTGGACAGGGGAGTGGGGTTAGAAGGGGGTGTTGCTGTAATGAGTGAAAACACGTCAGACACGCATTCTGTTTATATCCAAGCTGTTTCACGCATGCTTTAATCACTGAAATGAAACTGGATGGATGACTGTAGCAGCCTCTGTGGTTGTGTAGCCTGCATGTAACAGGTTATTCATATGAGTTCCAAGTCAATCTGTGTTGGGTAGTGTTGACAGAAAATGTGTAATCACAGCTACAGTCATTCAAAATCAACCTTCTGTTCATTGTTGTCTTCTTTGTTATTCTTTTTCTTTTTTTGTATTAAGATGTTGGACTGATTTAATGATATTTTGAAACTGAGATTGAGTCCATAACCTGACAGCTTTTACAGTGCACCACAATGGCAATATGTTTTTGCTCTGTTGTATAACCAAAAAGTATGTGGATACCCTAACATAACCTAACCCAAAGATTACACCCGCATGTGATTTTTTTATATCCTCCCAATAGCATGAGGCATTAGTTTGCTGCTCTAAAAGCCTCTTTTGTTAGCAAGGCTTTCCACAAGATTTTGTAACTAGAGATATAAAGTGAATCACACGAAAAAACTGCACTAAGCTAACCAGCTGATAACGCTAACTCGACCAATGTTATAACAAGGGAAAAAAGCTTATGGGGGGGTTGTTTGGCTCGAGGTCAAGGTGCAAAGGACCTTAGGGTGAAATTACTGCGAACCATCACTTTAACTGCTCCTCAGATCTCTGCAGGGTAAATCCAGACAGCTAGCTAGACTATCTGTCCAATTTGAGTTTTCTGTTGCATGACTAAAACAACCTTTGAACGTACACGTGTTCCACCAAAACAAGTTCCTTCCCGAGGCTATTTTGCAGCGGCTCCGTGGCTCCACTCGGCTCTTAGCCACAGCATGTTTTTCTCCCATCCCAGAATGCTGTGTGGACTCGCCAGACCCTCCTCCGCAGTGGTGTGGAGGAAGGTCTGGCAATGTGAGACTACTTGGAACCTGAATGCAGGGACTTGCTCCCTAGAGGCACAACATTGTCTAAAATGTCATTGTATTCTGTTACATCAAGATGTCCCTTGAGGCAAAAACATAGATTATATTATTAGGTGTTGGGCTTTCTTGCTTCTATAACATTTCTTCTTTCAAACTAGTGGAAAGAAAACATTTATTTTACCACACTTTGTCTATTTGGGTCTGTAGTTTTCTACTGAATTAAGCATTAGATAATGCCTCATTAGCATATTTGGTTACACTTTACTTAAAGGTATCAACATAAGAGTGACATGACACTGTCATGAACGTGTCATAAACATAAACAAGTCATAAACGTTTCGGACATAACACTTCTTTTAGTAAGCGTCATTCGGTTTTTGTCATGACAAGTTATGGTTAGAGTTAGGGTTAGGGTTCATGTGTCATGACTGTGTCATGACAGTGTAATGTCACTCTTATGTAGAGACCTTCAAGTAAAGTGTTACTGCATATTTAAAAAAAAACTTGTAATACACAAATAATTATCTTAATGTAAGTATATGCAACTGGGAAAGGTTAAGGGTGATATATCTATTAACTCAGTTTTTTTGCAAAAATGTATGGGATTTTACAATACATATCTTTCAAGGCAGTTTTCTCAAAATAATTTTTTGTTTTTTTCATACCAGAAATCTTCACTTCAGTACATACATCAAACATAAAGATTCTTATGTATATTCTGAAGGTTGTTACAGAGGGGTTTATTCATATATCATTCATAGGCTGATTTATATAACATGTTATTCCTAAAAACATGGAGATTATAAATTGGAAGGACAGTATTTTCTGATGTACTGCATGTAGTGATAAAAAGAGAGATCCAAAATTCCCTTTGAAAAACATTTGACTCTTATACGTCAACAATATGAAACAAGACATTTAAACCTGTCTTTATCCAATGTTCACATTTTCCTTTCAGGAAATGTGTGCAAATTAGTGCATAGTCAATGAAATAATGCTCTTTTTCAAAACACTTGTAATACAAAAAAAGAAATGTCTTAATGTAAGTAATCAACTGGGGAAGTTTCATAGTGATATCTATAGTTAACATGTTTATCCTATTTACCTGTAGTGTCTCCCTTTAACCAGGATGGAGGTGTCTAGCAAAAATAATGAAAAGAAAGACTTTGAGCAAGCATGTTAAAGTATGTGGACAGGGTTATTATTGGCACGAAGGGAAACTGGATCAATCATTAAGTTAATTGCTGCCTTTTCTCTGGACATTTAAAACACATATGTAAAAAGTTATTTAATTAACAATTGCTAACTGGTAACGTGTGTGTGTGTGTGTGTGTGTGTGTGTGTGTGTGTGTGTGTGTGTGTGTGTGAGAAAAATGAAGCCAAGGTGGAAGTGCCAAAACCTGCAGTTCATCGAGGGAAAGGGAGTCAATCCCCATAGACCCACATGTTAAAATGCCCAACTTTACAGCAAAATTAAACATGTATACAGCCTGGTGGGCTACCATCACAGTAGGAGAGCATAGACTGTAGGCTTCATTCAGCATGCCTCAGCTCCATCCGCGCTCCACCTCTTTGCCCATTTTTGGATTAGCCAACGTCAGGCACTGCCAAGATGGCGTTGGCCAACTTACTGTAGCGGGAACTAGTTTTCAATGCTTTCTTTCTTTCTCATGAGTCTCACCCATCTTTCCTCTATTCATCGCTCTGCAACACAAGCTATATTCCCCATTCACCACAGCTCCTGTTTAACTTAAATGAAACTGATCAGGCAGATACAGATAGCACTTCCCTTCTTCTCTATCTCTCTCCTTTTCCCTTTTATTTTTCACCACCCACTCACCCTCTCTCCCTGATTTACCATGCATCCTCCGCTTCCTCTCTCTCCCATCTCACGCATGGTGTTTAAATGCACCACCAGTCCTGGCCTAACCCCATGTTCATCTAACTGAAAGTGATAGCGCAGAGCCGCATAGCGTGTGGGAACTGCCACGTTGTTCTCCGAAAATGGGCCCATGATATATTCATCACGGCACAGGCAATAGGAATCCTGAGAGAGACAGGGAGAGAGTCTAATTTTGCTCAGCCAGTTTGGTGTGATATTGTGTGTGGTTGGACATATTGTATGTGTTTGCTGATTGTGTGTGTGTGTGTGTGTGTGTGTGTGTGTGTGTGTGTGTGTGTGTGTGTGTGTGTGTGTGTGTCATGTTATTCAACTGCCCGATTCTTCAACTGTGACACCTTCCATAAAAGCCCATTGCGTGCCAGAAAGTGTCAACAAAACACAGTGCTAATGCATGCCCCCACTGTCTCTCTCTGTCCGTGTCCTTCTTTAGACTCCCTTTGTCCTGTGAGATGACCCAGAATTCATCACGTTGACCATCATTGTGCTTTTAAAATGTACTAATAGCAGGTCATTTAAATATACTCTCTATAGTGAGAAATCACTCATACTTGATTGGCGTCTCTGTGGGTTATTTATTCTGTTCTGACATTTCTTTCACTTTCTACAATTGCTTCGTAGAAAGGGCTTAAGTGCCCCTTCATAATGTCCCTTCAATTGATGCTTTCCTGGAATTGTACACCACAGAGAAAATTATAAAGTTATCCCGCAATTGCAACTCCCTGTGTCAAAGTGTTACTCAGGCTGGTGGGAAACCGGTGTCCTGTGCAGTCGGAACTGCACTTGTAAATTTGATAATACAGTAAATGTATAAAAGATCAGTATCGCACCAATTTGTAACCCAATTTGTGTGCTGATTTTCCTCCTCGACACAAATAAGTGGATAAACCGTAAATTCTGATATATTAGCAGGTATTTAAATAATAGCCAGCATGAACAAATAGTGCCTGGTCAGTAATACAGGACGAGTAAAAAAAAAACTAAGCGGGGTGAAATTACTTGTAGCCAACAACAGTGGTTCTTACATGTCACTGCCCCTGTAATATTAAGTCTGGACCCTCTCTGGGCCTCCTAACTGTGGCAAATGTTTTTGTAAGGCGGGAAAAAATATTTAATAAATAGGGAACTGTAATGTTTTTTTTATGAAATTGCCACTGAAGTTCAATGTTATTCTGTAATAGGAAATGTTAAGTTCGCCTTGGCTAAGTTGATCTAATGTA
This sequence comes from Sander vitreus, assembly GCF_031162955.1. Classification (NCBI taxonomy): domain Eukaryota; kingdom Metazoa; phylum Chordata; class Actinopteri; order Perciformes; family Percidae; genus Sander; species Sander vitreus. Next base: position 21,698,107 of record NC_135874.1, on the reverse strand, counting down.
ATCCATAGGCACTGTTAGACCAGCACCTTTACATTGGGTAATTTTATAGTATAACCTATATCATGATATTAATTTCGGTTATTCAATACCAATTTCACTGTGAGAGTTCTTGTTAGTTCAGAGAACTGGATCAAGCAATGGTTTTGAAAAACAGTCTGGGCCAATTATACACGCACTAGGCATACATGCTTTTGAACACAAATTATCATGAAATGATATCTGCAGTATGTTACTATGTAAACCATTAGGCAGGATTAGTTTTCAAAATGTGTGATGTAATTGCCCAGCGTAGATGCTAAGCTACATTACTTATCTGTAATTACCATGGTGGTCATTAAACACTGTTTACTGCTATACCAATTTACATTATATGCATGTTTTTTTTAATCTCATTTATGCTCAGTTTATGTCAGACCAAAGAGATGAATAAAGAAGACACAAAGGGACATAACGTCTTTTTTTCTTTTTCTGGAGAGAGAGCAAGACCTGGAGAGGCAGTCAGAACAAGATTTAGATCTAGATAGCGGTGTGGAAAGAGCAAGATCTGGAGAGACAGGACAATAAGGGACACACTAAGACGAAGAAACCAGCCTGGAGAATAAGGCAGAGGTAGAGGGCTATAGAGAACAAGTAACAAAAAGAGAGAGAGAGAGAGAGAGAGAGAGCGAGAGAAGCCACGTACATCCACCACTGGGGCCACCAGGTTTGTTGTTTCACAGGATAAATATATAAGCCTACTATCGAATGAATCTATTTAATATAATGGTCCTCTATTCAATATAATGGTCCTCTATTAATAACCCCTACAATAATTTGAAAAGTGTATTGTGATTAAAATAAAATTGGGTATTGTCATTGTTACCCTAAACAAGATATATGATGAGAATTGATCATGCTAATTTGACTTCAAAAGCATGTAGGCCCATAGTGTGTGTGTGTATAATTGCCCCAGACTGCTTTTCAAAACCATTGCCTGATCAAGTTCTCTGAAATAGCGATAACTTAGAATATAGATAAAATGTCTATATTTTCAAGTAACTCTCAATTTCTATAATTCAGATATTCTTGAACATATTATAGCCATTCCTGAAGCTTTGCCCAGGGACTCTCAGGAGGAAGTCATTGCGGTACAACATTCACCCATGGCTTGAATACTCAACTTGGAATCAGGTGAATCCTTCTTAAGGGCAGAAAAATACTCCATCTCCCATCAACACAAGTGGCTCCCCTCCAGCGCCAGCGAATTAGTGTCAGTAAGGGGGCACAGGGTTTTCACAATAGGGCACGTTTTTAAAGTTATTGCCGCGATGAGCTGCGTTATTTTTAAGACAGAAGCAGGATCTCACAGTGTATGTGGGTATGTATACGATGCCATATTGAGTAACGAGGTCTACTCTGTGACCTCACTATAGTACTACAAAACATGTCTCTGACAATTAACTCCAGCTCCTAAACGAAAATAAGAGGCTAACTTCGACATACAGAGCTTCGTGACGCCACCTATAGAACTCCGTCACAGCCTGGTCGTATCAGCGGCAGTTAGGTTTGGATTTGTATCGCTTTGCCAGACAATCCTCACACTGTGGAGCGGAGGAGCGTCTGGCTACTCCACACAGCATTCCGGGATGGGAGAAAAACGTGCTCTGGTTTATTGGCATTTCTTTAAACCAATCACAATCGTCATGAGAAGCGCTAAGATCCGCACGGAGCCGCTACAAAATAATCAGCGGAAGAAAACTCAGATTGCACAGATAGTCTAGCTAGCTGTCTCAATTTACCCTGCAGAGATCTGAGGAGCAGTTAACCATAGTTCACATAAGTCCTCTCTCATAAAGAGTTTAAATGTCCAACAAAAAGAAAGCGGAAGGAAAGCGAAATCGGCGAAAAATACATGCATCCAGCGGAATTTCCTGCAGCACCGGAGCAATCCTGGAAGCGGAACGTCAAGAATATAGAGTTGGATTAAAACACTCCCAAGGAACACGCATTTCCTGGGTGAAAGTCTTTTGTTTTCCCCAGGAAGCGAACTCCGCTCCCTGCCTTGAAAGTTCTGTATTTTAGCAGATTATATAACCGAAATAACCCAGTACCAAGTAGTATCGAAACGTCTCCAGTCAAACAATACCTGCACTTCATCCTTTTTGTACCCAGATCTAGCAAAAATTTTATATATATATAATATATATTTGTATGGTTTTGCTCACAGCCAAACACTGCAAGCGTTCAATTGAATGCGACGTGTGATTTGCCCACTACTGCAGCAACCCCTATACAGTCTGTGGTATGGTGAGGTCATGTACGGTGTATTTGACGTAGTTGGCAGTTGAGCGTGCCAAGATCCTTTCATTCACACAGTGGATATCGAATGAAGTAGAAAAAAAGGCATCAAATGAAGTACTCTATTGGTATCGGTATCGCTTTGAGGGTTCTGGTATTGGTTCTGGTATCATTCTTTTTTTTAAACGATACCCATCCCTAATGACAACAAAGATCCCCTAACCCTAACAAATATGTTTTCATTTTAACCCAAGCCACAATGTTTCTCTAAACCGAGTTTAGTGCCTGAACCTAACCAAATCTTAACCATAGCGTTGATACATTATAAAACTGATTCATTTTTCAACAGTTTTGGAAGTCAAATGCAACAAATGCAGCCATTACTGCCATACTATAACTTAAACTAACCATTCAACATATTCAACTTTACCAAGCAAAAAACACATCACAACCTAAATTCATCAAAATACAAAACAGGCTGTATCAAACACTAATAATAATAATAATAATAATAATAATAATAATAATAATAATGACGGTAGAATTAAGCCATTTTCTTTTTTGTTTTTTTTACTTAAGTCAACTCACACTTAAAAAAAAAATGGATTGCATGTAAAGTACTTTAGCTGAGTTTCTCTACTATTACTGATAACTTACATCATGATATACCTCTGTGCACAGTCTGATTAAAGGTGAAGGTTATAGACGTTACCTAATGTGAATCTTCACATTTTTACTCCGAAGCTACAGTAGACACCTCAGTAATAATCTGTGGGTGTGTGCGTGTGTATGTGTGTGTGTGTGTGTGTGTGTGTGTGTGTGTGTGTGTGTCACATTGGTTCAGAGACATCCTGTTCCCAAGGTACAGTGGCAGGTCATCATGATAGTTCTCTCTCTATCCTGTGTAACTCGATCCCCCTTCTTATGTCTTTCTGCTAAACTAGGACAAGGACATACATGGACAAAGTAGTGCTTATTAGTGTACTGCCCTGGTCACACACACACACACACACACACACACACACACACACACACACACACACACACATGCATACACACACACACACACACATATATACACACACACACACACACACACGCACACAGCACGCACACACACACACACACACACACACACACGCACACACACGCACACACACACACACACACACACACACACACACGTTGCCTGAAGGTGACTGTGGGAGATGAGAGGAAACAGTCATTTTGCTACAGTTACCTCCTGTTTTATCAGGTAAGTACAGGCGATCCATTTTTAAAGGTAGTGAACCAGTGTTGCAAAAGCTGTGGGACAGACAAGAGTGGATACTAGATTTTGTACTGTAATGAGCTGCAGGAAGACACAGTTTGGTGTTAAAGTTGAAAATTCCACTGAGCTATGATTTAGCTTTGGGGAACATCCACAATCACAGCAAAGATTCAAATCCCAGATCAGACTGTGATTTACAGCACATCTGTATTTATACAAGGTAGAGGTGTGTAGCTGCTTTAAAAGTTGTTTGGCAAAAGCACTTGGCAACAAAGCAGAACTCCAACTAAACAAAAATAGCTAAATTATTTCATTAGAAAAGCTTATAATGAAATTTTATAAACAAAGCCGTGTACGTTGACCCCAATCTATTAACCCAGTCACACCATTTACAGTAGTGATGTTTGGATACAAATCATTTATTGCGCACACAGCTATACGCTTTTGTGCAGCAGCATGAGATTTGAAAGTTCTTCACCCCAGGTTTTGCCTCTTAGGCACCTCATAAGGAGGTTTTGGTGTTGTATACTGCTTTAAGAAGATCAAGGACCTACTCAGGGCTAAGCAATGTGTTTTGTCATATTGATATCAATGTTTTCGGAATGAATAAAATCTATGTTTTTATTACTATATTCCCAAAAGATAGGCATGAACATCAATTAAAGATGAACGTTATTTCTTTTTGTTTTACAGTAAGATATGGGGGTTTTTCTCCACTAAATGGACTGCAATTAATATCTAGATCATTTAGATCGTTACAATTGAGAAGAAATTGTACTGTGCACCAGTTGTGAGTTGGGGCTTTAAGGGAGTTAAACAGATGCAGGCAGTTTCTGTCCCCTCCCGTACAGACCAAACTGCTCTGTCCTTTGTGGGTCTGCTGAAACATGCAAAACCAGAGGTATCAATCAAGTCTAGTTGTTAATCACACAATAGTGGTCTTTAACAAGCTCATGCTATGTGAATACAGTAAAGTCACAGTGTCTTGACTGATTGAAGGCACAGTTACCCAGTCTAACCAATAAGGGAGTAGACTCATTGTTCCCCAAAGGTGCCTCAGTTAACTAGCTGTCATTAGGAAAGATCACCTGTCACTCACAGCACACACCCGCTACCAATTAAAGTGCACTAACTGACTGTGTGTGTGTGTGTGTGTGTGTGTGTGTGTGTGTGTGTGTGTGCGTGTGTGTGTGTGTGTGTCTTGCATCCAAAGGGAGTCTCCGTCTCAAATGAATGTGTGAGTGTGCACGTGTATGTTCCTGCCACTCTGAGCAGTCAGAACGATGACACAGCTGGTTGACAACGTTGGTCTCTCTGTCTACTCCCATAATTCACTTTCTGTCTTTTGTTTCCCCTCCTTACATCACCTCCACCAATTCCTCTCCTCCCTCTTCTGTCCCCCCACATCTTTTTCTTCTTCAACTCCACCACCTCTTTACATCCATTTTTTTATTCCGTGTCACGTTTACTTTTCACCTCCCACCTTACACTCTCTCCCTCTCAATCAATGCCACGAATAATTAACGCCTACAGCTTTAGCTCGACAGGCCTATTAAAGTCAACTGTGGTATTAACTGGTTGATGGCCACCCACCTAAGGAAAAAGCGAGACTTGGTCTCATTTGTCAACGTCCATCCTGGTTTTAATACCCATCAAGTCCAATGGAGTTTGGAGGTAAACATTTTTTTTAATTTATTTTACAAAACGATTATCAGCATACAATTATAGTAAATGATATGAGCTATTTTTTGAGCAGCTTGTATTGATTCAGTCTTATCTCTCTCATACTGTAGGCTAGTGTTGTTATCGGACTCTGCGGGCAGCAATCTTTAGCTAGAAATATCTAAAAAGTGCCATCCATTTAAAAACTAAAACTAAAACTCTAAAACTCTGCCATTTCGACCAGCTTGTTGTAACATAGTTAAATAAAATGGATTACGGATCGTTTTATTTCTATAGTTTGAAACAGGTGACGTCCCTTACATTCTAAAACCAGCCTCTGCGACTTGACCATCTGAGACGCAACAAAGCTGGCTTGAGTTGAGCTGAGAGGGGCCGCTGCAACTATAACCGTGTATATATATATATATATATATATCACTATATTCTTGTACTTCTGGTTAGATGCTCACTCATTAGCTCTGTACTTGTAGGCCTACTCTTCTTAATGACAATAAAATTGAATCTGAATTCATTTTTGCGACATTTAAAAAAGTTTTCTTGAAATTCGCTTGACAATTGAATGTAAACACAGCTAGGGTTGTGTTCACAGCCTGTTTCTGCTGCACCCAAGTGGCCAAAAGACTGCAATTGCAGCTTTAAATTATACAAATTGGCATCTATGTAGAGATTTAACACTAGAACGGCCATGGCGGTCATTTTGACCGTTTTGAAATGTATATGTGTAATAACTTTGCTGAATAAAAAAATACAATCCTGCTGCTGCCTGACTTTTCCTAAAAGAGTCTGCATTTTAATTTAAAATTGTTGTTATATACATTACACAAAAGGCAAAGAAAATACAATCACTTTTACCTATTTCGACCTATATTGACCGCTCGGGTTTTCGCGGTATTGTTTTTAATTTTTTGCGCGGTTGAAGATGCATCTTGGTTGCTTAGTAACTACCATAGTCTCTGTCAGAGAAACGTAACTAGCGGTCTCAAGTAACAAGTGTGGGCATCACCGATGGGCCGAAGGCAAAGCCAAAGTCGGTAACGTAGGCTACTACGACGTGGATGGACTCTGTGAAAGGCGCGGAACATGTAGATGGCCGGTAGCTGTCTACGTGTTCATATAACTTCATACATTCTCGAACTGGCTGGAATCATTACACACATCCTTTCCAAGGAGTGCACCAGCAGTACAATTGTCCAGAGGAAGTTCATGCAGCAACTGGCAGAGGAGCTGAGAGCGGAGATTATGGAGGAAAAAAGGGCAACGGCACACGGTCCGAGCAGCGCTGCGCACCACAACAGACGCCAAAACGGAGGCAGTGCCAGGTTAGGTTATAGCTAAATGTTCAAATAAGATACTTTTAATTGTTATTTGGCTGTTATGAGTTAAGTTAAATGAATTTCCACACCATATTTTTCGGGATATGAATGTATGAAATAATTACGGTTTACTATGCCATGATATGAATTATTGAAACACGTATTACTACTCAAATGTATAATTAAACTTGTTAAAATGTACATTTCGGTGTTGTTACGTTTTTCTAAAGATATCCTAACACAATACATAATACAATATCGCAATTAGGTATTTATCATGAGAGATTATAGAGTTTGGAATCTGGCGGTCAAAATGACCGCTCACGGCAGTTCTAGTAGTTATGGAATTCCGGCACTTTTAGTATTAAAACGGCTTTATAGCAAAGACCGTTGATGTATGTAAAATGTAAGGGAATAAGATAACATAACATAACACATTATTGTCTGTAGGCACGTAAACTTGTCTTGCAATACAAGCTCCAACAATTAAAAAAAAAAGACAACACAACAACAACATGAAGACAAAAGTTAAACACATATCAGGCATCATTTAAAACATAAGACATTAATATGATGGGGGCCCAGCCTTGTCAGAGTGGTGATAAATAATCATAAATATATAAGGGGAAAACTGTCACTATTTCTGGAGAAATGTATTCAGTTCTCACATCCTTGATGAGTTTTCACTGTACATTATTGATTCAATAATTATATTATTATACAATAAGGGCAATACTTGAGCTGCTTTAGATTTCAGAGCTATATATATATATATATAAATAATTAACAATATTTGGGAAAAAGAATTATCAGTACATACAGTAAGGTTAATTTTAAAATGACTGCATCACTAACCTGGACATTGCATTTGCAGCTAATGTTGACAACATCAACGAACAGGCACTTGAGCTGCTTAATGTCCTGCCATAATCACCATGATATATGAACACAGTCGGTTACGCTAATAAGGTCATTAGCTAAGGTAATTAGTGCATTCATTAGCAAATCTTTCTTATGTCAACATACTTGTTGTAACATACGCATGAGTGGCGTTATTAGCCATGGTGGTGGTATATATAAGGGTCTGTAGATAGAATCAAGTCAGCCTATTCAGGTTTTCCAAAAAAACACAAAGAAAACACAGACCAAATGAAAACACATAAATGTATTCTCTTAAAGAGTCAAGGTTCCAAAATGCAATAGAGTTGAGGTCCAGAGAAAATCATTTTCTTTGTTTTTGAATGCTCACTGAGCAGTCAAACCCTCAAAGTTTTGGTTCCAAAGAAAAAAAGACCTCTGTTTCAGCATAGATATTACTCTCTCTCTTGTCCACAAAATCCACTCTTTCTGTTCCCTTTAACGCTTGATCTGCTCTGAGGTATATCTTGTGTTTTTCAAGGGGAGGAATTTTAGAGCTTTTTCATACTTGACAAAACTAAAGCTGCACTCACATCATATGAGGGTTACCTCCACAATAGTCTCGCATTGCCAGACCTTCCTCCACAGAGCTGCGGAGGAGGGTCTGGCTAGTCCAAACAGGATTCCGGGATGGAAAAAAAAATGTGCTGTGGTTTATTGGCATTTCTTTAAACCAATCACAATCGTCTTGGGCGGTGCTAAGCGCGGAGTGAAGCCACGGTGCCGCTGCAAAATGGACTCGGGAAGGAACTTGTTTTGGTGGAACGTGTGTACGTTCAAAGGTTGTTTTAGTTGTTCAACAGTAAACTCAGATTGGAGCAGTTAACCATAGTCCTCATAAATCCACCGGAGTTTAAAATTCCAACACAAAGAAAGCGGAAGGTTACTGACAGAGTGAAATTCGGCAACGGAGCAATCCCGGAAGTGCAACGTCGTGGATATAGACTACCTCCACAACAACTTGACAGCTTAAAGCTGCAACTTGGCGATCATATATTTTAAACCTTTGTTGAGGCCACCGGACCACTAGATTGTCATCTGCATGTGTATTGAGTGAGCTGTATGAATGGCATTGTGACAGACTGTTGGTGAAAATAAAAACTTACATATCCAACAAAACTTGATCAAACATCAGCATATGCACCAAAGCATTTGCCTGGGAGGAAAGCGTGCTTATTAACTTATTCACTTGCCTCTGTCGTAACCTTAACTTGATCCAGCAAACTTTGACTTACAAGCTTATCTAACTTCTAAGTCTCCACCTAAAGGTTAAAACATTAATGTGACGATACATTCACATTAAGCACACTGGCCAAGCACACTGACTGTTATCCTGCCGGGATAATGATGTGTAATTTACGGTAATTTACTATTTTCCCCTTCCAATGCGTAAGGATAACTAATATCTTCATCATGATATTATCTATCTATAACCTTCATTCACAATGAAGCTCTACAGAGATTAAGTGTGTGCTGTGGGTGCATAGATTTGTTTACTCCAAAACACACAGAACACAAAGCAGACAGGTTGAGCAAGGTTGTGTGGTTTAATAACACATTACATCTTCTCAGCTCAGTTGCTATTGCATCAACAAGTTGGGTTATTACAATTTAGGTTAAAAAAAATAGTAACTCAGCAGTACAAAAAATGACAGATGGTCCCTTGATATCTCTCTTTCATGATGATCTATTTAGACAAATTACTTTGTTTTTCCAGTATGCCACATAACTTAATACTGGCAATACATTAAAGGGATACTTCACCGATTAGCATTAAGCTTTGTATCAGTAGAAACACGGTAGTATTTTTGAATGACCGTGCTTCCCTCCCTCATGTCCCCCTGAGACGAGAGTTCTCTGTATTGTGTGTCTGGAAAAAAGCCTCTGATGACGCAAAAATCGTCATTTAGCGTCATCGGAGGCATTTTTGCCCAGAGGCTATGGACTACAGCCAGCTAGTTCCGCATGTTTTCAACCCGCCCATAGGGGGTGGGACTGTCACTACCTATGCGAGTCGAGTGTCAGCCATCTTGGAGCTACGCTAAACAGACTCTCTCTTTTCAGCAGCAAACTTTTACAACAATTATGTGCATTCAAACTACCGCACGTGTACCACACTACGCGAGCTTCGCCTGCTACGGAGACCAGCACCTCAGCCTGTGGTGTCGCTCGATGCTGCTGGCCGGGTAAGGGGACATGCGGGACGAGGTGCAGGAGTTCAAGCTAGGTGGAAAGCTAACGCTAGCCGGCCACCTGTCCCATCCATCCTGCTTGCAAGTGTCCGCTCATTAGACAACAAACTGGACTACATCCAACTTCAACGAAACTCCCAACGTGAGTTCAGAGACTGCTGTGTTTTTTTTTTTGTGGAAACATGGCTGTCCAGTGTACTGGACTCCGCTGTCTAGCTACCAGGCCTGCTAGCCTTCCGAGCAGATGCTGCTCTGTCGCCGGGTAAGACTCGTGGAGGTGGGCTGTGTTAACACGGACACGGACTGGTGCAGAAATGGGCTGCTTTTATCCAACTACTGCTAACCGCTGGTGGAGTTTGTGACTGTTAAATGCCGAACATTCTACATTCCACGCAAATATATATATATACACGTTTCAGTAATTTTCTACCAGAGAGCATAACTCCCTGTGGGCTCATTTCTAAATAGGATTTAGATTATAATTACTGACACACGTGCACACACAAACACAACCATGCACACATGTGCCTGAATGAAATCACACACACTGCTATACAGTGTTCTTACATGGAAGAGCATAATTCATTTTACCTTAACATTTTGGGAAATATGCTTATTTGCTTTTTTCCAGAGAAAGAGTATGAGGATATCTCATTTCCGTCCGTTCAGTATTACAGCAGCAGATTTAGCATAAAGACTGGAAACAGGGAGAAACAGCCTGGCTACGTCTGAAGGTAAGACAGTCTGTTCACTGATTCACAGGCTGGGTTCTATTTTAATCAGGCAAGTGCAAAAAACTGTGTGCAGCAATGTAATGTGCAAAAGGGCTTAATGAAGGAGGTTATTGATCTGAGGGTGTGGTCATTAATAATTATACTCTCAGCCAGTCATATCACACACTCTGAAACAGCTGAGCCAAACAAATTTCACTTCTCCTGGCCTAGGAATAGCCTGGCACATTATGGCGTTATATATGTGCCTCATTCCTGAGCGAGTAATTGTATGTTTTGAGCACAGAGAACTATATTTTGCAAGCACATTACATTGCAAAAATGAAAAAAAAAAATTTTTGGGAGTGTTAATTTCTGTTCAAAATGCAATGTAATGTGCTTGAAAAATGTAGTTCTCTGTGCTCAAAACATACAATTACTCACTCAGAAATGATTATGCTGTATGGATTAAACAAATGTGTTTATGGGATAATGATGCTAGTAGTAATAGTTACCTTGCTGTTTCCAGTCTTTATGGTTAACTAAGGTAAACCACTGACTGTATCTGTATACTGAACTTACAGACATGACAGTGTTATCGATCTTCTCATCTAACTCGTGGAGTAAATAAATAAAATGTAATTATTTCTTGAAAACGCAGGTAAGACTAAATTTGCCCAGGCATAACTACACGCATACAGAGATGCATAAATGATATCTCTCATTAAATCTTGATCTTCTAAATGTATTCAATACACCGCAATGACCTTGCCTTACTCCATGTGAGTTATGTTGCAGGTAATGATTGCCTACATGGCAAACAATGGACAAAGTCATCTAATTTATCACAATATACTCAATCAAACACTCCCTATTGTTATTGATGATCTCTGGTGAGCTTATGTATAGGCTACTTACACAATGTAAGTGTGTGTGTGTGTGTGTGTGTGTGTGTGTGTGTGTGTGTGTGTGTGTGTGTGGGATTGACAGAGAGAGTGAAGCTCCACTGTAAATGAAGTTGCTCTGTGTCTCATTGCTCATAACACACAATGTGCCGCTGACAGACGGAGCACTCTGTAGCAGACATTACACAAAGGAAAAATGGAGAGATTACACATACATACTGTTCACACTGTGCTGTACCATCAGAGAGCTAATTAAAGAAGTGTGTGTGTGTGTGTGTGTGTGTGTGTGTGTGTGTGTGTTTCTGAAAGAAAGCACAGGCTTTATTTATGGTGATAGATGCTTCTCATTAAGAGAAAAGAGAGGGATGGTGGGAGAGAGGGAATAGAAGAGAAAGCAGTGAAAGGAGGAATAGATAGATAGGAAAAAAAAATCCTTTTCATATCCTCGGCTACGTCTAAATGCACACCAATATTCTCTTTGATATTGAGGATAACCATACAAGTAGTATATTCATTAGGTAGCAAATATGAGTGACATATCCTATTTACAACAATCTGGGTGAAGTCATATTCTAAACCTGCAGTATATGCTGGCAGTAGTAGGGATACTAAAGCGTGTAAACACTCACCATGTTTGTTATACACAGTCATATGAATACAGAGTAAAACTGTTTAGTATGCCGGTCTCCTATTTGCCCATCTTGCTGCATTATGCAACAACATGCACTTACAGGCTACTGTGGAATAACAAATTATATTTGCTGTATTAACTTGGGTCACTTATTTACTTTACTTAATCTAAAGTACTGTGCATCAGTAAATGGCCAGTGGTGAGCTGCATCTAAATATAAATGAAAACAAGTTAAAGTTAAATAAATAAAATAAATGAAGAAAATAGAAGCTTAGTTAACATTTGCTATCCAAGTGTAGTAGCCTATATTGCCCTTTAACTTGGATTATACTAAAAGTGAAAGCAAATCCAAAGCAAACATATCTACACCTAATTGTGTGAAAATGAGCAAGAATTTTCAACATCCAACATTCCAACATGAACTAGAGCCTACAGCCGTCCCACACACGTTTGTTTTGATTGTATTTGTATGTGAAGCATCTTTGAGGACTTTGAAAAGCACTCTATTAGTCTTATGAATTATTATTATTACTATACATACATTAAAAAAAGGGAAACAACATTGTAAAACTGTACCAGTTAGAGCAGGATTTGTGCCATTTTGAAAACAGAGCAGAAAAAGTTACCAAATCTTGCAAACTTTGTGAGGGAGCCAAGGTATCGCCTGGCTGTTTGAGTTTAAGATGAGTGATTACATCCTCCAGCCAGTGCTTATAATGAGATGGTGCTGCAGTCTTATTCAATTTGAGACAGTGGGTCATTAAGCAAGAAGTGTAGAAAATGCCACAACTGCAGCTTGGTTAGCGGCGGTGATCTTTACGTCCTTGGGGAAAACCCTGAATATGGCCGTCAAAAGGTTAGGATCAATAACTGTGCCACACTGTCATTATGCCACTTAAGTATTGAACTTTGGATGCTGTTAAATCAATGAAGACCGCAGAAGCATCCCCTGTGGGACTCTCTCATGTGGTTGGATTGTTGGAACCACAAATCACAAAGGATCTCCTACATAAAATACCTAATGACAGATTATTCAAATTTGGAGGAACGGCATCATTTGAAGTCTGCTTCCAATCTACCACCAATATACTGTATCATATCCATAGAGTAACATTGATTTATTAGCAGTCCTGCTGGTTATAAGAATGCAATACTGTAAATAATTAGCTGTTTTAAAAGCTTAAAGAAACTAAAGAAAAACTTTATGCAGCTTGGTTTAGTTTTTCCTCCGTGTTTAGTTCTATTGTTTATGTTGTATGGTAGTTTTATATACTGTGGCCTAATTAGTGTCAGCAAATAAAAGAATGCTACTTCTCAGTGTACACACTAGTTAGTTTTTTAAATGTTTTGGTATATTACATATGACAATTTGCTTAACTTGTGTTGATCTGATTTGCTCTTCTTACTGACTACCGTTAACCAGTCCAGATGGACTTCCACTGATGGGAGCCTTTACGTTCTCAAACACTGGTTTGCATATTTTGTAGAAAGAATGATCATCCCTGATACTATGACAGCATGCAAAAGAAGTTCCTGTAGCTGTTGTAATTTGAATCAAATGGATGCTGAATCAAACGTAACATTCTTACTTCAACAAGGAACTTCTGAAAGTGTTCTTTGAGACATACAGAAATTCATGATAAATACATACATGTCTTTTCCTTCCTTACAGCCAGGGTGATAGCTTCCTTATTATTATAACGTTAAAAAAAACGGGGGCAGGTTAAAGAGGTCTTCAAATAACTCTATAATAATATGCAGAGAAATTACACAGTGCTTTCTACTGTACAATGGTAGACATAATGGTTATATGCTATTATACTTGCTTATACTTCATCTTTAACACTGAGGGTGTGTGTGTGTGTGTGTGTGTGTGTGTGTGTATGTGTGTGAGAGTGAGTGAGAGAAAGAGAGAGTGCGGCATTCATTGTGTATACTTGTTTCCAACTGATGTCCTTTTTTACCTGTATTACCTTTTTGCTTCAAAACCCTGATTTCTCTCTTGAGCTCTGATAGTAATTACTGCCGTTGACAATTTCAAACCATTAGCCGTAGAGCAGACGGACACACATTAAACCTAGGGACCCACTACATGACCAAACTGACTGTTCAACAATTGGACAAAACACACTTAAAGCTGTAGTGCAGTGGCGTGCCTGATGACACAGGCAGCTGTTTGAGTTCTGAGGATTTTAATATGCCCACTCAGAAATCTTATGAAGCCGAGGTCAGGCAAGACAATTTAGCTAGAGTTTGGCTTAGGGAGGAGATAAAGAGGCTCCCGTTTTAACAAGAGAAAAGAGGAGAAAGAGGAATCTGAAATGCATGTATAGCTGTTATTCTGAATAAATGGTTTACCAAAGTAACAAAACAGAAAAATAGACACGAAAAAATAAAATGTTAAGTCTTTCTGTACAGGGGAGTGAATTAAGCTACAGTAATCACATTGACTTTAGAAATACATGTATATAATAATGATAATAATTACACACCTTTTGATAGTGAACTTTTTGAACTTCTTTTTGTTGTTTTTTTGATCATGCACAACAAAACAAAACATGCAAGAATTAAATCCCCCTTGCAATACCATGGAAATAGTGCCAGGCATTTAAATATGCACTTCAATATTCAATGGAAAACACAGCGTTTTCAAGCCGGAGAGCGGAGTTCACTTCGTGGCGAAAACAAAATACTTTCACCCAGGAAACGCTCCTTCGTTCTTGGGGAATGTCTGGGGAAATCCCAGTTCACGATCTTTTTCTTAACTTAACTAGTCGTTTTGGTGCCTAACTTTAACTGTCATCGCCACATGACGCTCGCTTTTTCTGGCTAAACTCCACTACCACGGCCCCTCAAAGGACTGTCATCTGGCGGTGCCTGTACCCGGCTCACAGTGACTTATTGGCGGCTAAACAACTACCCCTGGTAGCCAGCGTCCTGGAGCTCTGTAGCGGCCAGATACAACCAGCAACTGGCGCTCGGATTTTATCATTCTATCGTACTATAGACTGTTCACGTTACGGCGCATTACTTAGTTTAAAATACTTCTATTTTAGGTATATAATGGTCTATTGGTGAAGTAGCATTGATCACTTTGAGCGGGGGATACATTTTTTCCCCACCAGGGATAAAAATAATGCAAATCCCACGCATCCCCCCCAGCAAATCGCAAACTGTGCCCAAAAACATACCGTTCTTTAATTCTTTATTTCACCTTAATGGGACACCGACTCTCGTAATTGTCACCAAGAATGAGTACAGTTAACAGTGTCCATTTTTAGCTAATGGACCTTAAAATGAGCTACTGTCAATCACTTTGATAGCGTGTGATAAGAGAAAACACGCTCATGTCACAGAGGTAGTATACCTTTTGCAAGCACTGTGCCGATTTGTATTGCTGGATGTGACAGTGCAGGCACAGTTGGAGGAAATTAACCTAGAAAGGGAGTCTGAGGGTCCTGATGGCAAAGTTGGCAAGGTGCCTTCTGTAATCCATGCAGCTCTGACATGCTGCTGCATTCCAGGCAGTCCCAGGCTGTTCAAGCACTCCAAACAGTCCGAGCAGGCCAAATGACCCAAA
The DNA here is from genome assembly GCF_031162955.1 of Sander vitreus. Lineage (NCBI taxonomy): Eukaryota > Metazoa > Chordata > Actinopteri > Perciformes > Percidae > Sander > Sander vitreus. The sequence goes on along the minus strand of NC_135874.1, from coordinate 21,682,628 downwards.
CACAATAAGACACACATCCACACACTGAGGAGAGGCTGCCTTCAGACAACAGATGGTTAGGGAATGTTAACACAATAAAAGCACAGTGGAGAAAAGTTGTGGTTTGAGTGTACATTTCACACACACACATTCATTTTTGACGCAGTTAGGTTAAGGTAATGATCATGGGTGGGCTTATAAAAGGTACTTTTCCGTGACATGAAAGACAAGAATGGGACAGTTGGGTTTAGGAAAAGAAGAAAGCGACAGTTGGGTTCAGGAAACGTGACACACAGGACACGAACCCCAGTCTCCGGGGTGAAAGTCCTGTGTTGTTTGACCCATCCACCACCCCAGCCATGCTCCCTATGCGAAATTTCAGGCTTTCATACTACTCGCTACCATTGTCGCTCTTAATACTACGTCATCTTCAAGCGCCGCGTAGCTGCTGCTCTGGCCGGTGCGTTCTACACACACGCTGAAGGGGGATTTTTGCGTCGTATCTGACGCTGACAGCCACTGCCCAAGCGTCCGTATTTTCCAAGTTCGCAGTGAGAACGGGTTGGCTCTCAAAGTTGATTTCTGCTCGCCCAAATGAAACTGACTTTTGACATTTGGGGGGGGCGGAAACCAAGCAGGCACTGGCCCTCCTATGATTGGTCACTTTGAAGGTGATCTCACCCACGGACCTCCTTAGTTTACCTTGATTGACTGCTATCATTCAGGAAGCTCGGAGTTGGTGTCCCGGCCGAAAAACAGTTTTTCTGTCTTAGTAATGATGTAGTGCAAGATAGCACCGTAAATAAAGGGATTTTGGGATATATGCAATGCTTTTGAAATGTCCGTAAATCCTCCATACCCAAATACATCACCACAACTAGCCTTCATGCCACCAGCTTGGTGTGACTCTTAACCACCTCTGTTTCTTTTTGAAGTTAGCACTTCTAGACGTAGATGATGTTTAGTTTGAGGGAAAATGAAAGCATCATTTGGCCCAAGCATGCATGCGGGATGAGTGTATCGTGTTGAAGAAAATTATGATAAACTTGTGATTTGGAGATGTCAACTTCAATATGTTACAGAGACTAACATGAGCCAGGGGTACAATGTGTGATAATGTGTACAATTTATGAATTCATACCCTGGAAGACATTAATAACCCATGAACACTAATTGGTCATTTGTACACTTCAATACGCATCAAGTTATCATTGCAGTAGGAAGTGAAGCTACTTCTAGCAGTTAGGTAGGAGCACCCAGAGTGTAAAAGCACGCTAGCTTTTGTTTTGGCTCCTTTAGTTAACTCGTTTAAATACAGAGTGGATCAATTCTGGTTCAACAAAGGGTATTTTGTATCATTTTAACACTAATTTGGGATTATTTCTGAAATTATTGTTATGTTAAACATGTATATTGTGGTATTCGTCTGCCGTATGGATTGGTTGTAGTTGGAGAGTCTGGTGTGGAGGAGTATATCCTATATCAGAAAAATGTCATTAAAATATGAGATGTTTTAGTGTAGAAATGGACACTGAATGGTCTTACCTTTTACATCTAAAACTGCTTCTGTCAGCACTACCATTTTAACTGCTGTATTGAGTTCTTCAAGTATTTCAACTGCTTCTTCAACTATAACTTTTTCAGTATTTCACCTATTTTAATTGTTTCTATTGCAGATTTTCAAAGTTTTTATTATTATTCCAAAAGTTGTTACATTTGTCCTTTCTATTTGTCTTCTCAGTACTCCCATCCTTTGACATTTTGTCAGCACTTGTGGTTTATTTTATTGTGGCAGCTGAGTGAAAAAATTTAAAAAGTTGTCAGATCATGTATAATCTACAGTAAATGGAACACTGGGTTTACTACAATCCTATTTCAATTGTAAGCGTACAAGCTGCTAATTTGAATATCAGATTCATAATATGCAAATATGAGCTCAGTTTAGTTTTGTGTGAGCCTTTGTTTCAGTATCATCAACTTTCTGACTAATTGCACAGCTAGACATTGCTAAGTATCGAGTCGCTAAAGCACATTCCCACTGTTCATTATTTCTGTCAACTCTTTTTAAGCACCCGTTTTGTTCTAAAATAGAAATGAAACAGAAAAGAAAGAACAGATTGGCTTACTTTAGAACCGACAAAACATTTTAGGCAGTTACACACCAACCAGACGGCCGAGAAAAGGCAGTTGGACTGATCAGTCTCCCCGAGTTGATCAAAAAAAGTGCCTCGGAACACACCAAAGCGACGAGACGTAATACGTCTCCATAACAGCAGGCGGCGCTAAAACCGGCAGCTGATTGGACGAACGCGTCACGTGGGTTTGTTTTCTCCGGAAATTGAATGACAGACTGTCATGGCGGCTTTTTCAGAGTACGATCTCATATTGTACTAAAATAGTTCACTGAAACGTGTTTCTGAAAACATTTTAAGCGAGAAATAGGCCGTGCAGTTGCTGAATCTGTCTTCATTTCAGATCGACAAAGGTCAGTTTAAAAGATTTTCGTCAGATTTTGAGAGACTTAGTCGCGCTCATTCCACTTGCCGTTTCCGGGTGAGTCCCGACCGCCCTGTCTCCAACTGAACACGTCAGGTCGGCCAAAATGAAGGCCCCTCGGACAGACGACGGCACGGAACACACTGAACAGACTCGAGTCACCGACCTCACCAGACTGTCCAACGGCCGATATCGGCCCGGTGTGTAGCTGCCTTTAGAGTGTTACTATCTGAGTAAATATAAAGGAAAACAAAAGTGGGTGCATGCCAGTACTCCTTAAAAAGCATGTGTACTGGGCTATGCAATATCAATGGGCCTCATTCACCAATATCTTCCTAAGTTTTCTCTTAAATATGTTCTTAAGAAAGTCACTAAGAAAAGTCTACGTCGGATTCATGACGTGTTCTTAAACAACAGAATTGTTCGCACCTGTGTTCTTAGGATTGATGAATCCCACGTCTTCGTAATTGAAAGCGCATGCCAGTTGTTCCTAATTAGCATAAGAAAACGCCCTGCAAATTCCCATATAAGGACATGACACTTTGTGTGCACCTCCCGGGAAGCGGGAGACTGCGTTCAAGAAATAGTTGTCAGAGTCACAGATGACTTGTACATTGCAGTGGTGGAGGAAGTACTGAATCTCAGTATTTAAGTAAAAGTACAAATAACCAGAGACATATTTACTTTAGTCAAAGTAGAAGTACCACAATAGGGGTTTTCCGTCCGGAGGGATTTTTGCAGTTCTTAGAACTAAACGTCCCTAGAACACTTTTTTCGTCGTGTTCCGACAGGAAAAATTTGGGGATTTTTAAGTTCCTCTGGCCTCAGTAGCGTACTTTCTTAGCTCCTACTTCAGAGCAGGGTCTTTTCCCTTTTCCCTTTTCCTAGGTGTACTTGATTGGTCGAACTTATAAGTCACGCCCACTGCCAACTCGGAAACTTGCAGACAGAGCAACAATGGGACATTTTTAACAATTTTCACCATCTTATTCATCATTAAATTCACTTCTGACAACGTTTTAGGCGAGAAATTAACTGTTTAGATTTCGAATATAGGCAGTCTTGCGAAAATTTATGCCGAATTGACAATTTGCTTCAAAGTTTTAGGAGTTGAGAAGCTCCATGAAGTGAGGCGACAGCCAGCAGGCGACAGCCAGCAGGCGCCTGCCCCGGCCTCTAGCTCGTCGCTCGGCCAGTCATGCTCAGACACCTCGCTGCGTAAATAAGAGGCTTTTATTTCGCCGTTGACGGTTCATGTCCATCATGAGATTAACGGGAACCTGTGGTTAACTGTCTTTTCGGAGTTAAACTCCACAAGCGTGTCCTGCGGCTTGCCGGCCATCACACACACACACACACACACACACACACACACACACACACACACACACACACACACGTCCACAGCGTAGCAGGCAGAGGCGGGGTCTGTTCCGAGTATAATAAAGCCCCGTCTGTGTTGAGCAAAACATTACGTGAATTACTACGAGAATGGACGTGCATTTAATGTAGGAAAAGTGCACAAGTATTAGCATCATTTGTTGTTGTTGTATGTGACGCTAAGGTCTAGTGACGATGCTATAAAGACCGTTGCCGTGCTCGCGTCACTCCCTTACCCCTCCTACCGGTCCCTATGGCCACTTGGCCAATGGGAATGCAAACGGAAAAAAAGATTTTGGGGGAGAGTAGTTCTTAGAACTGCTTAGAAGTGTACTTTTCCTCTAAAAAGTACAAGTACTATCCGGTCTTAAAGCACCTAATGACAACCCTAGTTAAGTAAAAGTAAAAAGTACCTGATTTTAAATGTAGGCCTACTTACTTAAGTTGTTCACATATGAAAGTATATTATGTATAACAACTAAAACCATTAATTATTCCATAGCCATGAGGACATCCATTACCCGCATGGCACAGTGGATGGACACATTTGAGGAAAAGATGGATGAGCTGCTCATGCTCTTAAGGAGCTCCCAGTCACCTCTCTCTGCTCCAGTCGATGACATGTTGCTGTCGCCCTGCTCGACAGTCACTGAGCTGCAGGAGTTAGACAGGAGTCTCGGTCAACAGAAGAGAAGGAACAAAATGGTAATTAAGTGGTCCTACCCTGCCCTAAAATAACACTATATAATTGCATAAATTCAAATATCATTATAACTGAACTGACTTCTCTTACAAAATGATATTGTACAAGCTCTCCACTTTGTTCTACATGTGTAATTTGTATTTCTATATGTTTTACAGCAACTTTTCCTGACAACCTTTGGGTGTTTGACCAGAGGTACTGCCATCCGTTGCATGCTACGGCGAGTGGCAACCAATGACGTTGTAAAACCGTATAGCATGCCGGGCAGAAAGACAAAGAAGGCCTTCCAGGACCTGACAATCTGCAGAGTTATAACAGGCAGGTGTTATTTTATTGTTCACATCAGTATTATGCTTAGCTTGGCTGATAAGAGATTTTAATTTGACTTGTAACTTTGCTTCTACTTGCTACTCTAGCGGCCTCCCAGAAAAACTTCCCCGCGCTGACTGCAGCAGACGTGGTGGACCCCACAGTGCTCCCCCCTCACAATATCTAACAGCCCAGTGTCAAAGGTGGACTCATTCATGTTTCTGGGATCCATCATTTCCCAGGACCTGAAGTGGGAGTCTAACATCCTTAAAAAGGCTCAGCAGAGGATGTACTTCCTACGGCAACTGCGGAAGCATGGCCTACAACAAGAGCTATTGGCCATCTTTTACACTGCTGCCATCCTCCTGCCTCCTCCCCTCTGGCAGGCGCTACAGATCCCTGCACACAAAAACAACCAGACACAAGAACAGCTTCTTTCCCACTGCCATCACTCTCCTGAACTGCTGATAAGTGGGGTCATCCCCACTTTGGCCATTCACCTACACATTACATACTTTATCATTCCAATATGCATGTTGCACACTACATTTGCACTATTACTTTGCACTCTACATTTATACAATATATTGTGTTAATGTACCTATATGTATGTTGTCTCTATTGTACAGTATGTGTCTATATGGCCAATAAAACTGATTCTTATATAAATATATATTTATCTTTTATTTCTTGGTACCATGGTTGTTAAAGTTATTTAAAGGTTAGGGGAATGTAAAAAATAACATTAGGGGAACGTTCCATAAACTTACTTAAGGGTTAGGGGAACGTTCCCTAAAGGTTACAACAGTAGGGGAATGTTAGGGGAACGTTGATGAATGAGGCCCATTGTGTGTCTCTAATAAACAGTAGGGATGTGTTTGACAGTTGTTAAAGCATAGCAGAGAATGTTGAGAATGTTCCTGAAAATGGGGATTAGGACAGCCTCAAACAGAGACGTACAGCAAAGGAATTTAACCTATTAGCGCACAGCCTTGAAGATGCCATTATCCCTTATGCTCAATGTTTTTAATTCCTCCAGACAAAATAGCATCTTGGCAAGATGGATTCCTTCATGGTTACGGATTAATCTCTTGAGTAGAGTTTTGCATTTGTACGTGCAGAACATTTATAAACTTCTGCATCTTTTCTTGGGGATGTTATGGCTGTTAGTTCGTATTTAATGCAGCTGCTGAATCTTCTCTGATTACCATGTTGGGCCAACAGATTCACTTCAAAACCTTCCCCACAGGTTTTATAAAAAATATTTAAACTTATAGGCACTTATAGTAGGAGGATTAAACATTTATTTTGACCTTCAGTAGAATATGCTGTATTTCTGTGAGGTGGGTGTAGGGTCAGAGGGAGGTCCACTGAGGAAGTGTTTTAACTTTAATGAGCAGCTTAAACAGCTTTGCTCTCAGGCAAAAAGCATTTGCAAAAAAAGAGTGCTTGGTCTTGTTAGTCCACAGCTAACAAGACCATTAAGAGTTACAGCACCACATAACAACAAAAACTCCACAAAGTCTGAATGAGGTCGCGCTGCGTTCTTTAAACCTCCTGTTGTCCTCCGGTTATATTTGACACATTTTCAAAAAGTTTCTATATACCCGTAATTTGGGTTTCTTTCAAACAAATAGTTAAAAGAAATAACGTGGATAGTTCCATACAACCATTACTCTTCATAAGTAAAATGAATGATCAGTCCACTACTTTCATTGAATTTGGGTGTTTTATTAAATTTTATAGCATTGATAACAATTTAACAAAACTGATAAAAGAACATTGAAAAATGGACAAATGTCGGAAAAAGCTTCAAAAACTTAAAAGGTAACTACCGTTTTTTTTCAACCAGGGGCCTGTTTCACAAAACCAGGATAAGGGATAGGATAGTGTCTTTCTATGTCCATATATACAAGGGAGCAAGGCATATAATATGTAGAGAAGGAAACTCGTCCTCTATAAAAACAAAACGCGAGAAAAAGCGTGGCAGATTATAGCAGACAGACTGAATGATAGTCTAAAAATATACATTTATGAACTACTGCTCTTAACTGAAACCATTCAATGAATCACTGTCATTTGCAAAAACAAACAGTTGTACACTTTGCATTAAAAGCGAGCAGTGGAAGTTAATATGACTTAGGACATTTATATTTTAGCCCATGAGAGAGAGAGGGAGGAACAGAGTGAAAGAGATATTTACGCATCATATTCTAGCGTTGTAGAAAATTGATCTTCATGGTAAATTTCCTGAGTAACATTATCTTCTGCTTACTTTTAAGGCAAAGAGTACAACTGTTAATTTGTGCAAATGATTAGTAGCCCAATCCTTGAATGGAATGATTATGACTGTTTCATTTCAGAGCAGTGGTCAGTTAATGTCTATATTTAGTCTACTTACGCATTCAGTCGGTCCGTGATCGTCTGCCAAGCTTTCTCTCGCTGTTTCTTTTCTTTTTATACAAATAATGTGTTTCACGTCATCATACTTCCACAAGAAGCTGCTGCTCACTCTGTGTAAAGTATGTACAATGCGTATTCTCCATTTTGGCATCAGTAAATCTGTGATCGACCTCGTGGTCTTTTGAGGAAAGCCGTGGACGCGCATCTATCTGAATTACTTCATCCTGGTTCAACCTAGTCGCTCCTCCTCAGCCTGGCTTGGCCTTCGTGAAACGCACCAAGCCAGGATGCACAGATTAGACTAGGTCAAGCCTCGCTTTATCAGTTATCCTGGATTTATATATTCTGCTTTTGTGAAACAGACTCCTGGACCCTATTTTCCTAGGTTTTTGTGTCTAAGTGACTGATAGGAACTGCAATCTTTGACATTGGTCCAGTATTAAGCGAGATCGCTGCAGTCTGCACCGGCAAAATAAGCTACAATGTAAGTTAACAGAGCTATTGTCCAGCTTGTATTTACCTTCACAGAAGTGCTTGTTTTGCCACTGACAGGCTCAGATTAATAAGTGTCTGGAAAATGTTTTCACCTAACTTTTCTTTTGAAATATGTCATGAATAATATATTTTTACAACTAAAGAAACATACAGGAATGTAAAGACATTGGTCAACACTGTGTGTACTTTAGTTATATAAAGCCACTGATTTTTCTTAGATTTTTGATTCCTTTTTATGTCTTTAGCACAATTTAAAATTTCACGTTCTCCCTCCCCTTGCAATATGCCCTTGCTCACATGTCCACTAGTCAGCCCATTTCAGTTTTCCCACCTATGCCAGTCCCCTCAGCATTAGCCTCCTTTCGCCACAGCTATCCTTACTTCAGTCATAAGCTCCCTACTATAAAAAGAAGATTACTCACTCTCCTTGTTTGCCAGGATTGGGTTGCACCAGCTTACCATAAGTCAATTAAATGTTTATTTAATAACCAGCTGCAATTGTTTTTACCTTGTGAGTCTGTGTGTGTGTGTGTGTGTGTGTGTGTGTGTGTGTGTGTGTGTGTGCGTGTGCGTGTGTGTGTGTGTGTGTGTGTGTCATCATGGAAAAATATGGTCCTGGAGACACCTACTGTAGCAGAAACTACCACAGAGGCGGTTGAGTATGGTCTTGAGAACGTAACGTGTTTATATTTCAGTACCCAGATTTTGTCACGCAATAGCGTCTCAACCGTGCAAGATGCAGTCTAGAAACTTTACTGGTCTGTATTTGAGATCAAACTTTTGAGATCAAAAAGGCCAAGATCGAAAATATGTGTGATGCGAGCAACAGCCTGCAAGAGCCAGTACAGTCACAAACCTTTAGAGGCGGGTAGTTGACATGGTTGTGTGGTACTAGAACTTTACACCCAGGCCCGATTTTTGCGTCGCTGCTGGTTTGATCCCATCCAGGGCTTTAAATTGACAACCGCCAACCCGCCAAATGTGGGTAAAAATGAACTTTGGCAGGTAACATTTTAAAGTTACTAGCCATTTTGGCTGGTGTTGAATGAAGCGAAGCGTATGTTTGAATCGCCCGGAAAAATTCAGGAGCAGCACAAGTCATTCACACACATGAAGAAGGTTCGGGAGACTTATGACTTTTACAGAAGAATTTAATGAACACTCAATTGAGGAGACAATTAGGCAGGCAGTACAGTTTAACCACGATGTGTTATTGTGCTGTGCCGTCCCAATTCTCTCAAGTTCCTGTCTTCCTGAAAGTGTATTTAAACTCATGCTGGAGGCGTTACGTTTTGCTGAACCTTTAAGGTAAACAAAGATATTGCAGGCGCCATTAACTTAGATACTAAATCCTAGTTCAGCCTATCTCTCTCTCTGGAAAGTATGCTAGAGTGTGACTGGCCCTCCGACCTCCAAAAGGAGACATTCCTGAGACAAAACATTCCCTTATCATACAGCTGCCTAGATTCCCTCAATCTGTAGAGAGAGGAACATAGTTATACATCAGTGGTTCTCAACGTTTTTTGTACCAGTGCCCCCCTATCCATTATCCAGGTCCCTAACGCCCCCTTAAAAAATGTAGGCTAATTGCACCGAATATTGAAAACATGATTACGCCCCAATATAGGTCTATTATTGTTGTTACTATTGTTATCAAAAATAATCAAAAAATCATATAATTGAATGACAAACAACACATGTATTAGTTTCCCAGGTATCAAAAAAGCCATGTGAATAGAAATTATATATATTTACTTTTTTTTTTTTAAATGCAACCATTTGACATTCAATTTAAACAGGTTTGGTTAATAGAGACTAGCCGAACATTCTCGTCCCCTGACCTGTGACCTATGAATGACTATGATGTTGTCTAAGCTTTGCCTTTAGTCTCATCATACCACAACATAGTGTTTCGGGAAATTCCACCACACAGATTGGTCTGTTTTTCGCCAAGAAATTTGGGCGGTTTTCTTTGTCTTTAGCTTGGAAATCTATATATGGCAACACTGCTTGTACTAATCCTGCATTCCTTATGTTGTGACGTGTCGTACAACTGTTGGCTATGTGCCTAGTGTGGTATCGATTACGAGCTACACTGAAACCGAGAACTTGAACGGAACGGAGCCAAAACAAACAAAGATGCTGAAATTAAGCAGTGAAGTTAGTAAAAACAAACGTGACTAGTGAAAAATATGATTGGCTGGTAACTCTAAAAACACACTAGCTGTGTTGGCTGGTGATCAAAAAAGTTGATTTAAAGCCCTGATCCCATCACAAGACGGTCTCCAGTTACTTATCATTCCAATAAACTAATTTGCATTGATAAGTACCTTGGTCTGTGTTGTATCTTATACAAAGAGAGTGTACAGAACTATGACTTATGGTTTAACAAAAAACAATGTAGCAGAAAATGAGGAGTGTTTTCTTGTTTGCTAATCCATTTTATGCATGTATTTCATTCAAACCACTTTTGTAGCACAGGAAATTGAGCAAAATATCAGATCTGCTGATCAAAAATAATCTCTGTGAGATTTAATACTACTTTGCAATCATCTGCTCCACTAAGCGTTTCCTTTCTTTTATACAAATGGTTTACTGCTCCCACAGAAGGCACCTAAAAGCTGATTTTTTGGAAAACAACTGTGGCAACGCACAGACAACGATTGACAGATTTACACTGACAAAAACAAAAAGAAACACCTAATCTTTGAAGGAGATTGAACACACTAAAAACAGTATGCATATTTTCAGATTGGGTGAGGATTTATTGGTCTGATGTTTTGTAAAACTGACATTGAATACTTTTCACTCTGGCAAATGTCCAATATAAAAAAATGGTAATTTTAAGTGCAAAAAAAGTGTTATATTTTACTCCCTCATTACTGTAGGTTTGACTCACTTACTGCTTTGCACAATTGAGAGCATGTAGCTAACATGCACACAAACACACACACACACACACACACACACACACACACACACACACACAGGATGTCATTCACTCACACGTGGCCAACTCAGTGCAGGACTTCAAGACAAAACACACAGGACGGGTTTCAATAACTCAAGCATACTCACTAGAAGATGACAGGTTAGCATACAAATGTTAATGGTGCCACATTACCCATGATTATAACGCCTGAGTGGTTATATATCAACCAGAAGGCTTGTGGACAGATTTACAGGCAGTCACACACACACACACACACACACACACACACACACACACACACACACACAAAGGGAAATAACCTCGTCCTCATGTGCATGAAATCACAGGAGACTTTGATGGAAGGTGTTTATCTAATTTTGTAGCAGATAATATACTGTATGCTAATGGTATGAGCATAGTATAAATGGTGATAGCATGCATGTATGTGTCTGAGAAAGACAAGCCCCTCATGTTTAATAAAGTTCCAGTTCAATGAAGGACTCATAAAACACCCACAATACCGTGCTGTCTGGGTTGTCAGTCCACCAAAGTTAAGTCACTGCAACATTTACTCTTTTTAGGCCTGATTCTGTTGCAATATGGTGAAATATGGTAAAATGCAGGCCTTCAGCCATTGTACTGTAGTCAAGGTAACGTGCTGTAGCGGCAATACATAATAGCCTCACAGCGGGGGATTACAGAGGAGTCACTTGATCAGTGGCGGACTCACTTTGAATAAAAATGTGATATCTAGCCTATTTGTCATTGGTTTTTACTCATTTTAATAATACTATCATTGTGTTTGTGTGATGGGAGCAAAGCAGAAGGTAATGTAGTAGACAGTAGAAGGCTAAATTCCGCGTAAGAGGCAGGATTGGCTGGTGGATGGGTCAAACAAACACAGGACTTTCACCCAGGAGACTGGTGCTTCATAACCTGTTTGAAAATAAAAGTAAACGGTACTTTTATTTTATTTTAACTTTACAGAATAAACAAAGCTATGTCACATTCTGTATCAAATGCGTACCCGGAAGTGAAGTTATGTAACAGATGATTTTAACCCAAACCACGATTTTTTTCAAAACTGTAAGTAGTTTTGGTGCCTAAACCTAACCAAACTGCGACTGTTTAAAAATGTTAACGAGGTGTTTAAAACCACGGCCGTTACGTTCTCTGGTTTATGAGGACGGAAACGCTCCTGTGGGTCATATTTCCTGCCACTGCTGAGGGCGCTAATTTATGAAATGCTCCTGCGGGTCGTATTGTGTAAAGGGTAGGAATAAACAACCTATATAATTTTATGGTGTAGGGGGGGGACGTGTTGGTACCTACAGTAAATACAAAGATGGGACCGTGGCTATTGTCTCTGATGCAATAAAGTGTTTTCTTCTTTGCTTCCGCTGTTTAACACCTCAAAAGACAGGACACCCAGAGGTATTTCGCATTGAAAATGGCTGAATGGAGGCTATCGATGTTCCAGCTTTACCCTGTCAGAGAGCACAGAGGGAGGGGTCATTATCTGGCCAGCGTTCTGGATCGCTCTACTGTAAAACATGACAGCTATGGACACTGCACGGAAACTTCAAATCGATCCGCTGTCGAGCTAAAAGAGTCCGCCTTCAACAGTAGAGAGGAGCAATTTATAGAGGAAACTCAAATCAAGGAGAGAATAGAAAGAAAATAATAGAAAGCCATGAGACAATTACAATTACATACATACATACATACATACATACATTTAGATGTTGATAGTCACATGGAAAGCAGCGATAGAGAAAGGGATTGAGCTAAAATTCAACCTACTATGGAAAGTGGTGCATGCAGTGCATAGATAGATAGATAGATTGTATATAACTTAAGCATAATGTCCAGTCATGTGAACAAATTAGGACACCCATGCTAAAGTTGACTAAAAAGAGGAATAAAAAAAATCATCTTTAGGAAATTGATCTTAATGCCTTAATTAAAAAAATGAGGAAAAATCCAATCTTTAAGGACACCAATTTTCTTTTTGAATGAATAATGTATCGTAAATAAATAAATGTTCTTCCTTAAAATACAGGGGGCATAAGTAAGTACAGCCCTATGTTAAATTCCCATAGAGGCAGGCAGATTTTTATTTTTAAAAGCCAGTTATTTCATGGATCCAGGATACTATGATCCTGATAAAGTTCCCTTGGCCTTTGGAATTAAAATACCCACATCGTCACATACCCTTCACCATACCTAGAGATTGGCATGGTTTTATTTCAGTTAGCCTAATAGCTGGTTTGATTTGCATTGAGAGATGATTTTATGGAAAGTACCCCATGCCAATCTCTAGGTATGGTGAAGGGTATGTGATGATGTGGGGCTATTTTAATTCCAAAGGCCAAGGGAACTTTATCAGGATGCATAGTATCCTGGATCCATGAAATAACTGGCCATGGCTTTAGCATGGGTGTCCTAATTTTTTCACATGACTGTAGGTGCAATAACTGTACCCAAGTATTTAAAACATGCCCAGTTATTGAGATAAAAAAGATAATTAGAAGCCTATTTTTCTCACAAACCAGCCTCTCACGTCTTCATGTTGCCAGTCTTACTTATTCACTTTGAAATGTATCCACGGCATTAAATAAAAGGTTTCAATTTATTAGACACTTAATTTTTTCCTTTTATTGGAGACAGTCTGTGGGAGACAGGAGAGACAAATGGGTGAGCTAAGGTGGGTACTTTAAATTAATTAATCAGGCTTCAGGTAATAGAAAATGGAGTCATGAGATTACATCCGCAAATTTTCAATATGTACCCCCTTCTTAATAATTATGGTATCATTTAAAAAAAAAAACTGATGTATTGAATTTGCTCTTGAAGCTTGAACTCCAATCATAAACCAAAGGTCTCTCTGTGGAAAAGTTTGTTCTACAATTTCTCACTTAGCATATGAGGCCACATCCATAATTTGTGTGAATAAACTTTGATTGTACTTAAGAATATCACTTTGTCTGAATAAACTTTGATCGTACTGAAGAATATCAATAAATACATTGTAATGTTCTAATGTCAAGCGGTCGAGTTGTAACCAGGGACACAGTTTACCATAGTTTATATTGACGGTTGTTTTCAGGGGACTGATTTCAAAGATTAAAGTGCTCACAATTTAATGTAATCTGATATCACTGGAGCCTGTAGCCAGGTAGCTTAACTGAAAACACTGGTAGCTAAACATGTTGCGCAACAGCCCTTTTCGCTAGCTACCTAGCTGAAGCTAACTTTTGTCATGAAAACAATAACAGCCAGTTCATGTAGTTAAGTATCCACTGTACTATAAAGCTGTATTATGCTTTGTTAAATTAGCTTAAGCATTTTTGCTGGCAAGCAAACGCCAACAATGTTTATCAATTAGAACTTTTTAGTAGAATTTATTTGACATGAAATAAGAGTCATTAAATCACAGAAATCTACAAACTGTTAAGGATGACACAATCAAGTTCAAGACACATTTCCATTGTGGACGTCAGTGAAGAGAGGAAACATACTCATAAGGGTTTGGATAATGTTGTGAAGATGGTAGTCTATATCGACGATGTTTCATTTCCGGGGTTGTTCAGATGCCGCCGGAAATTCCGCCGGATGTCCCTAATTTTCATCCGGATGTCCGTCACCTTCCGCTTTCTTTGTGTTGGCATTTTAAACTCTGGTGGATTCATGAGGACTATGGTTAACTGCTCCTTAGATCTCTGCAGGGTAAATTGAGACAGCTAGCTAGACTATCTGTCCAATCTGAGTTTTCTGTTGCACGACTAAAACAACCTTTGAACGTACACGTTCCACCGAAACAAGTTCCTTCCTGAGGCACCGCTGCTCCGTCCGGTGCTTAGCGCCACCCAAGATGATTGTGATTGGTTTAACATAAAGCCAATAAACCGGAGCACGTTTTTCTCCCATCCCGAAATATTGTGTGGGCTAGCGAAACCCTCCTCCGCAGTGCTGTGGAGGAAGGTCTGGCAATGCAAGACTATGAAGATGGAAGCATGGTGAACCCAGCAACATCGCTACAACATTTTGCCAATTTGCTGAAAAACCCCACATTTAAACCTGTGATGTCATCTAGGGATACTGTCTAGTGCTGACCCGACAAGGACTCAGATGGCATAAACTGTCTGACTTTGTGAACAGATGACAGCACCAAAGGTGAATTGTACATTTTCGGCTTCAGAGCCATACGTGCAGCTATGAAAGAAAAGTCACTTGGGTGTAAAGGCCGAAGCAAACAATCTACAAAGTTATTCTCCCATATGAAGTGACAGGAACAGCTCCAGACAGTGTCTCTTGACAAGATTATAACAGTGGAGTATTGGCTCAGTTGTCTCTTGCTTTGGGCGTGTTCTGAGTTCTGTTTCTGAGCGGCAGCTGCATCGACACAGCTGTTATAAAACGTGCTGCCCACATAAAACATGCTGCCTCACACAAATATAGCAATGTTGTAATATGAAATTCTTGACACTCTCAATATAATTTTTAATTCAGGAGAATTTCTGCAATCCCTGTGTAATGCCAGATATTCTCATATGGCACATAGTCAAGGTTTTTGGCTTGGATGATGATTTTAAAAAATTAGTTTTCTGCTCGAAAACAGAATCCACAAGGAATTATTATTATTATTTAAATCAGCCACTGATCAACCAACCAGTAACAATCACATGCTGTATTTTATGTTTTAGATATATTGAGATAATTTATTTTAAGCATTGTAGTCTTAATAATATTGATTGAGACATTATACATAACAACTTTGATCTTTCCCCAGGCCCTGTAGCAACAAGCCTGATGCCCATTGTGACCCTTGAGGCTTATATTTGTATTATTTATAATATAATGTAATGTAAATGTAATTTTACTTCATTGCATCCTTTTACTTGTACATTTTATATATCATGTATGTTTTCTGTTCTATGTTGGTGAAACCTGCTTTTGACAAGCTACATAATAAAAAATAAATAAAGCCTAGTATCATTATTATATTAAAAATTACATGATGTTCTTTGTCACGTAATAAACACTTACCTTTTCATTTAACATTAAACATACCATTTTTTTGTTGTTTTGTCCACATCTTCACCATTTTCCTTTGATATCCTCAATTGTGTAAAACAGCGCCCCTACTGGTTGAAATAGCGGTCAGTCTGTCTGTTCAAAAATGGCATCATATTCAGTCGAGCCTACAGAAGGGAGGGCAGGTGACGTTGCATTATTTGATTAAAATATAGTGAGTATATTAAACAGTCGCTGCCATGGACAGGGGTCTGGAAAAGAAACTGTGAAAGGAATTATGAAGCAAGTTGCAGTCTTGGCCTCACAACAAACAATATAGGCTGAAGTTAACAATATCATTAGAGTTAGCTAGCTAGTTTTCAGGTGTAGCTAGCTAACGTTAATGACATCGGCTACTGTGTTTCGTTAGCTAACAACGATGGAGAGGGGACATGTCAACACAACGAACGTCACAGGAACAAGTGGAGTGGGACATTATATGGCATGGGTATGGAGCATATCACCGCCATGCATGAAAGAAGAATGGACTTAAACGTCAGATAACTTTTTTTTTTTTTTTTTTTTATCTGAGATAAGGTGAGTCAGAAACAGTTTCTCTCTCTGTCGGTCTCTGTGCTCTCTGGTTTCTTTTACTGGTGTTTAAATGTCCCGCCATGGCTGTCCTTTTGTTTAACTCCTCGCCATGGAGTTGTGGACATTATAAAAGTTATATTATGTCTTGCATCTTGTTTGTCTGCACACTAAAGCAGTTGTGTTGTCGCTGTTTCAATAGACAGTCACAGGGACAAAGCCCATAGGGCTTTTAATAAGTAAAAGGTTCCCCAATTTGTGACGTAGGCCAGGGATCTTCAACAGGGGGTCTGGGACCCATAGGGAGTCCTCAGAGTCAATGCATTGGGGCCTCCAAATTATTGTTAAGTCTTAACATGAGTCCAACATATTATTAGCAAATATAAATCCCCACTGCTTACTGGCCTTTAGGTAAGGTAGTCACTAAGGACATCCACAGATGCAGTTAATCCTAAGGATTCACTGTGATATATGTTTAACATTCAGACTTTATTTATAAAATCATGCCAAGAATTATTAAGCTATTTTAATGGTTTAGTATTATATGCAAAAAATGTATGCATAAAGGCTTTGGGCTGCCCTTCAATTTAGGCCCAGTTTATTATGCAACTTCATTTTATCCAACATGTGTAGTAGAGGGTCCCTGCTCTATCGCTCTTTCAGTTAAGGGGTCTTTGGTTTAACCCCTGATGTAGGCTATTGGTAACACCAAAACATTCCTTGTATGTGTTAAAAACGTACTTGGCAATAAAACCCTTTCTGATAGGGCTGCACAATTAATCAAATTTTAATCACGATCACGATTTTGGCTTACCACGATCAAATTCACGTGATCGAGCGATATTTAAATAGAACACTCTGTATCAAAGTTTTTTTTTCAAAGCTCCGTAAACCACTCTCTGATCACGTGCCTCCATGACCCAATCAGAGTTGTTTCCTGCACCGCGCAGCTTAGTTTAGATGTAGACAGTCACAGAGGACAGAGTAACGTGAGGAAAATTCCACAACAGATAGCAGTCGGTCATAAGTCGTCACGAGGTTTACCAGTTTACCAGTAAACGCAACATTTTGTCCCGTCTGTGTTGTTTTTCAGACAACAGCAGTGACCAGTGCTAGTTTGGGTCTTTTAGCTCATAGCTTTAGCGGCAGACTGTTGTACGTCCCGCTACACGCTCACACTACACCGTTTAGCTGTCAGTATTTTAGCCGTGTTTATTACTGTAGCTAATGGTAGGCTAACGTTAGCTGCTGTGTAACGTGTTATTAGTGTTTACTAGCGTGACATGCAGCGACGTTTCTGTTGCCTCTAACGTCTGTTTTGGAGCATCAGAGTGCAACGCAGACATTTAAGTGGCACTGTAATCCGCGTTGCTATTTTGTCCGGTATATACCGGGCACCGGTGCCCTATTTTAACATGCGCCGTTAACATGAACAGAAAATTGCGTTGCCTGTATCTTTTCACGGCAAACGCGCATGTTTGGAAAGCGGTCGCACAACAGCTGAAATTGCATACTCCTTCATAGTATCCTTCAACAAAGGAGGAATGTAGCACAATATGGATGTGAAAGCAGTTATAATTAGCCTATGTGACAATAAAATTAGTTTTGCTTAAAATCAACAAATAATCGTGATAATTAATTGTGATCAATATATTGATCAAAATAATCGTGATTATCATTTTGGCCATAATCGTGCAGCCCTACTTTCTGATTCTGATTCTGACATGCTAATGTTAGCTAGCTAGCTAACTCAGCACAGCATTGCTTGGAAATAATGACCGTTCTTTGTTCATAATGCATATATTTGAATGTAAAAAAAAAAGATGATTAAATGCAAGACGGAGGCTCACTGACATACTTTAAAATATATTTCAGCATTTTGTTAATCGCTAAAAATATAAGCAGGAGAATGTTATTGCAAAGTGGTCCGGCTAATGTCTTGTGTTTACTCCACAAGACTTATGGATAAGCTGTTTGATTTATAATTATTAGATTATTTTCAAATTTCACATACCCTGCTGTGCATGAACATAGCTGTTCTTCAATTTGTGTGTTTACCATTTGAATGGTCGGTGTATGAGGCGGCTGCTGCTTGCGCTGGGACCTATAGGCTTTAGCTTCAATTTTGATGAAATTATTCTCTAATCGGTTGCATATTATGTCGTGGATATATCCCTCGAATGCATACTGCAGTCCCTTTTGTCTTGCTCTCTCTGATATTTCACCTGTTCGCCAAAAATTATTAATTATCTCCTTGGGAATGTCTGACACCAGTGCATACATACTGTAATAGACGTGCCAGGCACGAAAGCTTGTCAGGCGTAGCAATAGTAATTAAGGAGGGCGGGGCTTAGTGAAGGGTCAATTAAATAATTTTTTGAGTGTGAGAGGGTGTTGAACGTCAAAAAGTACGGGAAACTCACTAAATTCAGTGTCCACAATGCTATTTCATTTGATGTCGCGGCTTTCGTCGCTGTTTGTCACTCTGGCTAAGATTGAGTGACAAGTAGATACTCGCCCTGTTGTTTATTTGGTTGCCATGACTTCGCGAGTGATGACGTCCTGTCACTGTTCCAGTTGCTCACCCTAAAGGGAGGAGAGAGTGGATGACAGTTCGCTTGAGTTCAGTAGAGCACACGGCTCTGCCGAGTCATGTAATTACGACTTTTATGACTTTTCATAAACAGCTGAAGGAGCGGTGGTGCGCGGTGTACATAGCGGAAACCCTGTTGTGCGTCTGCCCTATTTCTGATACCGTGGCGAGAGGAATCGACATAGAGAAAACACTGGGGAATGTGTTTTATGACTGCATGGAAGATAAGCGCAAGTTGGAAAACTATTTAAACAAGTACTGAATCATAAAAAAAATGAATCTGAAGCACTTTTCCTCTTAATATCATCCCAAGCCCTCTAATATCCCTGTTTAGGATTTAGAGCATAGCCTATGTGGTAATACAGTGACCTTAAAATACCTTAAATTAAATTCTTCTAGGTGGTTTCTAACATCACTTTCAGTTATTCCTATAGTAATTTACAATCCTGTGTTGAATGTATACCTTGTGACTTACCTTAGTTTTAACTTACCATATAGTATACAAGTAGTAGTTTTTTTTTCTTTCTCATGTGGGTTGTGGTATCAGTATGATTTATTATAGGGAGTGTCCGTCTGTGCGTCCTGTCCTTTCCAGGAAATAGTTGGCACAGGTGCTTTTCTGGCATTATTGGCCATTACTATCAGTTAACCACTGTGAAAAACGAGAGGCCAAGGCACTCAGTAATATGCCATACAGCAACAACATCACTTAAGTACCAAGGAGAGCGTACACACACATGCACGCATGCAGAGATTTACTCTGTAAAACTAACTTCTGAATATATCATTCTCACTGTCAACATTTTGATCACACAGCCTCAATGACATCAACAATGCTGCAGGTGTAGCCTAACAGATGCAATGTAAAAGCGGAGACTAAAGTTGTCGCCTGCCCATTACCGTGCCATTAGTAATTTGTTCCCTGGGGTTTGCTGTACCTTCACTACTGCATGGCAAGTCATCAGGGACAGCTTTACCAAAACAGAGTATCTGTACATGACGACCTTAAGAACTCGGCCCATTTGTCTATTGCACTATTGATATTGTAGGGAGCTCCTTTCTAGATCAAACCATAAACGGTGAGCTGAGTTGTACACCTGGGATTTCGGGGCAGCTGTAACACAATCCATGAGTTTTATTTTATAATTTTTTTGTTCCCTCCCTCTGGATTCAAGCTGCAACAACTTCATTTCAACTTTGTGACAGTGAATCCTCTTCAGGCAGTCACTTGGATTTCCCAGAATGCCAGCACGGCTAAAATCAGTGAATGCAAAACCACAACAGACATTGATTCCTTCATCAAAGAAGAGGAAACCCTGATCCCCTGTTTAGGCATTAAACAAGACATTTTAAGACTTTTTAATCCAATTTGACATCACATCCTCGTACTTTTCTATCAAAGACAAACCTATCCATAACGCTTGAAGACGGATTTGTGAAACTATAGAAAGATCTTCTTTTTTTTTTTTTCAACAAACAAATGACTGACAAGCTTTTTTGAAATCAACCATTTTCATTCAAAAACATTTAGTTTCAACTAGCCTCTTTTACCAGTTGAATCACTTGAGAAATAAAAGTCTTCAAATCAAGTCACTCTGTGCCTTACACGCACACACGGACACGCACACACACACACACACGGACACGCTGCCCCCGCATGTGCTTTTCAAGCTGTTTAACTAATGAGGTAAATCTCACCCAGCCAGCTTTAATAGATGTGTGGGCTTGACACACTGGCTGGAGAGTTTTTATTTGAATTGATTTATTGATGTAGCAGCTTAACGTATAAAGTATAAACTTGCTTTGCGCTGCCTCATTCGACTGAACCTTCCTGTTAGAGCTGGGTAATATATCGATATTATATCGATATCGTGATATGAGACTAGATATCGTCTTAGATTTTGGATATCGTAATATGACGTAAGTGTTGTCTTTTCCTGGTTTTAAAGGCTGCATTACAGTAAAGTTATGTCATTTTCTGAACTTACCAGACTGTTGTAACTGTTCTATTATTTGCCTTTACCCACTTAGTCATTATATCCACATTACTGATGATTATTTATATAAAATCTCATTGTATAAATATTTTGTGAAAGGCACAAATAGTCAACACTACAATTTCGTTGCGGTATCAATATCGAGGTATTTGGTCAAAAATATTGTGATATTTGATTTTCTCCATATCGCCCAGCCCTACTTCCTGTTCCACCATATGATGTGACCCCCTCAGTCTAGTTTTCCCCACAGGTGGTCTATTAGACATGAACAGTGATGCCGCGTCAAAAAAAGTCACACCCACAAAGCACGGTAAACGAGACGGGGTCTGTGTTTCAAGGCGGTTTGGGTGAGTTGCCAACATCGCTGACGCAGTGCCCTGTGAAATGACTATATGATCAATCATCAACCTTTTTATTTAAATCTTTCTGAAAAGATAAGAGACTGGAGTTATCGGTCCAACCACAAACAAAGGACTCTTGCAAACAGAGGAAAATAGATGAAATAAAAACTGCTTTCAGGGAGCTTTAACTGCTGTTTAAACAAAACGCACAAACACACACACTCTTTAGCTGGGTGGAACCTGTTGCTATTTATCCTTGACCTGTTAGTCAGGTTGAGTCAATGGAGAAAGGTTTGTCCTGGAGGAATTGACAGATAGTGAGAACACATGTTGCCTCGTGTCTGACAACTGGTCTCATTGTGTTTGTTTGTGTGCGTTTGTGTCTGGTCTTTTCAATCTACAGCTCCTCAAAGGGTCAACTCTGTCTTAACCGCCCTGTCTCAGGATTTTAGACTTGGCAGTCTCTCAGCAGGTGCAGGGCAGTAGGGTTACGCTGTCTGTTCTCCCGCTTAGCGGCATTTCAAAGTGGTAAACAACTCTGTAGGCTGATGTGGGAGCAAACTTCAGCACCCATGGGTGAAAGTAAGTTCAGCATAGGAAGAATGAGCAAAACTACTACTTTTTTATTGCACAGACTAACCAAACATGTGCAGTCTTCACACTGAAAAACAGGGTACGAATTATGCTTTATTTATATACGAATATGAAATCATGTTTCATATGGAGTAGTTTTACGAGGAAAGGCTCCTTCATAAATACATTATAAAAGGTGGAAAACAAACTGGGTTGAGTTAGAGGAGACCCAATACTCCAGGGGCCTCATTTATAAAACTGTGCGGCGAATTTGCGTCAGAAGTGGCGTACGGAGGAAACGTAGGATGTGAGTACACACAGAAATATTCAAATTTATAAATCTGTGCGCACACACATCCTACGCCGGATTACCTTTATAAATCACAATCGACTCTAAATGTGGCGCAGCTCTGGCGGCCCCAAATTAATATTCATTCATACCGACATCATGCGCAGAGGTGGAAATGAGGAAAATATGTTTGGAGGACACAGTGTGGGCATGACTAATGCCAAAATAGCTGTAGAGTGACAACATGTTGCAGACGCAGTTAATGCCACAGCCTCAGAGGTCGGACCATAGCCCAAATTAAAAAGAAAGTTGATGCAAAAAAACGCCTAGCGCTACCTAGGGCTGCACGATTATGGAAAAGAATATAATCACAATTATTACGGTCAATATTGAAATCACGATAATTTAACACAATTACTTGTTGACTTCTGGAATGATGTTGCAATTATTGATCTTGAAAAACTTTTGGAAAAAGTTAAATGAACAGCAAAAAAAAAAAGAGTTTACTTCCATCCATCCATCTTTGTCCGCTTATCCGGTATCGGGTCGTGGGGGTAGCAGCTCCAGCAGGGGACCCCAAACTTCCCTTTCCCGAGCCACGTTAACCAGCTCCGACTGGGGGATACCGAGGCGTTCCCAGGCCAGGTTAGAGATATAATCCCTCCACCTAGTCCTGGGTCTTCCCCGAGGCCTCCTCCCAGCTGGACGTGCCTGGAACACCTCCCTAGGGAGGCGCCCAGGGGGCATCCTTACCAGATGCCCGAACCACCTCAACTGGCTCCTTTCGACGTGAAGGAGCAGCGGCTCTACTCCGAGCTCCTCACGGATGACTGAGCTTGTCACCCTATCTCTAAGGGAGACGCCAGCCACCCTCCTGAGGAAACCCATTTTGGCCGCTTGTACCCTGGATCTTGTTCTTTCGGTCATGACCCAGCCTTCATGACCATAGGTGAGGGTAGGAACGAAAACTGACCGGTAGATTGAGAGCTTCGCCTTCTGGCTCAGCCCTCCTTTTCATCACAACGGTGCGATAAATTGAATGTAATACCGTACCCGCTGGGCCGATTCTCTGACCAATCTCCCGCTCCATTATCCGTTTTCTACGCCCCCAAGACAACTCCTTCACTTGGGGTAAGGACTCATTCCCTACCTGGAGAAGGCACTCCATCGGTTTCCTGCTGAGAACCATGGCCTCAGATTTAAGTGCTGATCCTCATCCCAGCCGCTTCACACTCGGCTGCGAACCGATCCAGTGAGTGCTGAAGGTCACAGGCCGATGATGCCATCAGGACCACATCATCTGCAAAAAGCAGCGATGAGATCCCCAGCCCACCAAACTGCAACCCCTCTCCACCCCGACTACGCCTCAATATCCTATTGGTGACAAAGCGCAGCCCTGGCGGAGGCCAACTCTCACCTGAAACGAGTCCGACTTACTGCCGAGAACCCGGACACAGCTCTCGCTTTGGTTGTACAGAGATTGGATGGCCCTGAGAAGGGACCCCTCACCCCATACTCCCGCAGCACCTCCCACAGTATCTCCCGGGGGACCCGGTCATACGCCTTCTCCAGATCCACAAAACACATGTAGACCGGTTGGGCATACTCCCAGGCTCCCTCCAGGATCCTTGCAAGAGTAAAGATCTGGTCTGTTGTTCCACGACCAGGACGGAATCCGCATTGTTCCTGTTCAACCTGAGGTTCCACTATCGACCGAACCCTCCTTTCAAGCACCTTGGAGTAGACTTTACCGGGGAGGCTGAGAAGTGTGATACCCCTGTAATTGGCACACACCCTCTGGTCCCCCTTTTTGAGAAGGGAACCACCACCCTGGTCCTGGTCTGCCATTCCTTAGGCACCGTCCCAGACTTCCACGCAATGTTGAAGAGGCGTGTCAACCAAGACAACCCCTCAACACCCAGAGCTTTAAGCATTTCTGGACGGATCTCATCAATCCCTGGGGCTTTGCCACTGTGGAGTGGTTTACCTCAGCAACTTCCACCAGGGAAATTGAGGACAATCCCCCATCATCCTCCAGCTCTGCCCCTACCATAGAGGGCGTATTAGTCGGATTTAGGAGTTTAGGAGTTCCTCAAAGTGCTCCTTCCACCGCCCTATTACCTCCTCAGTTGAGGTCAACAGCGTCCCATCTTTATTGTACACAGCTTGGATGGTTCCCCGCTTCCCCCTCCTGAGATGGCGAACGGTTTTCCAGAAGCACCTTGGTGCCGACCGAAAGTCCTTCTCCATGTCTTTTCCGAACTTCTCCCACACCCGCTGCTTTGCCTCTTTCACGGCAGAGGCTGCAGCCCTTTGGGCTCTTCGGTACCTTGCAACTGCCTCCGGAGTCCTCTGGGATAACATATCCCAGAAAGACTCCTTCAGTCGGACAGCTTCCCTGACCACCGTTGTCCACCACGGTGTTCATGGGTTACCGCCCCTTGAGGCACCTAAGACCCTAAGACCACAGCTCCTCGCCGCAGCTTCAGCAATGGAAACTTTGAACATTGTCCACTCGGGTTCAATGCCCCCAGCCTCCACAGGGATGTACGAAAAGCTCCGCCTGAGGTGTGAGTTGAAAGTCTGTCGGACAGGGGCCTCCTCCAGACGTTCCCAATTTACCCGCACTACCCGTTTGGGCTTACCAGGTCTGTCCAGAGTCTTTCCCCACCCCCTGACCCAACTCACCACCAGATGGTGATCGGTTGACAACTCCGCCCCTCTCTTCACCCGAGTGTCCAAAACATACGGCCTCAGATCAGATGAAACGATTATAAAATCGATCATTGACCTTTGGCCTTAGGTGGTCTGGTACCAAGTACACTTATGAGCATCCCTATGTTCGAACATGGTGTTCGTTATAAACAATCCATGACTAGCAGAGAAGTCCAACAACAAACAACCACTCTGGTTTAGATCAGGGAGGCCGTTCCTCCCAATCACACCTCTCCATGTGTCTCCATCATTGCCCACGTGCGCATTGAAGTCCCCCAGCAGAACTATGGAGTCCCCCACTGGAGCCCCATGCAGGACTCCACTCAAGGTCTCCAAGAAGGCCAAATACTCCGAACTCTTGTTTGGTGCATATGCACAAACAACAGAGTTTTCCCCCCCACAACCCGCAGGCGTAGGCGACCTTCTCGTCCACCAGGGGAAACTCCAACGTAGCGGCGCTCAGCCGTGGCAAACCCGGCCACCAGACGCTCGCTGACGAGCCCTCCATCTGGGCCTGGCTCCAGACGGGGGCCCCAGGCTTCCTCCGGGCAGGGTCACTCCATCTCTTCCTCGGTCACTCATAGGGTTTTTGAACCATTCTTTGTCTGGCCCCTCACCTGAGACCACTTTGCCTTGGGAGACCCTACCAGGAGCACAAAGCTCCAGACAACACAGCCCTCAGGTTCATAGGGACACACAAACCTCTCCACCACGATAAGGTGAAGAGTTTACTTGCAAAACGTAATGAGCTAAATAATTGTTTTTCTTGATTACACTGTTTTGTGATCATTGGGAGCCAAAATCATAATCACGATTAAATTTTGATTAATTGCACAGCCCTAGCGCTACCCCGAGAAAGTGTTTATGCCAAGGGACACCGGAGCCAACCCCCCCCTTGAAGTGGGACAGGCACGGTGTGGTTCCTCCGAGTGCTCCTCTCTGTAACGCTGGGCCCAAAACAGCACAGAGATCCAACAGGACAGCTCGAGGCAGTCGGAACCGGCTCTGAGGCCACTAGTCCTCATTTGCCAGCAAGTCTTCTTGCTGTCGGTCTCCATTTGCCACATCTCCCCACAGTGCAAAACCAACCATTGTGCGTCATTACGCATGGCATGCCTTTTTCTACCCATCAATTGGGTTGTATCTAAAAAGCTAAAGGTGTCGGAATGAATCTAATTCTAAATGACAAATAGTTCTGCGCAAGGAGCATGTAATTAGTCAAACTTTCTATTGTACCTTTCACAATGGTTAAAACATGTTTTAGACCTACAATAAAAACAAACATTTAAAACAAAAATAAAACGATCTAAAGCCATAAAAATAAACACTGTATAAAACACTATGATACTGTATATGATGACCATATTAAAACGACGTGCTCTGTCAGACGGAGGCATCGAAAACAGCATCAGCGTAAACATTATTTGTCCTGTTTATCATGAGAATAAATTCCATAACATGCCAATATAATGGCATGTTGAGATTTTTTTCCCTGCAAATATATCTTCATTAGAATTTACGATAGTATCTTGTTTCATTTTCTGTTTTTCACCGCAGATCGATCGAGCAGGTGTTTGTGTAGGATATTCTACTGATCAAAATTATAAACGCAACACTTTTGTTTTTTCCCCCATTTTTCATGAGCTGAACTATGTACACAAAAGGCCCATTTCTCTCAAATATTGTTCACAAATCTGTCTAAATCTGTGTTAGTGAGCACTTCTCCAGAGAGAGAGAGAGAGAGAGGTGTTTATAAATGAGGCCTCAGGTCAGGTTGTGGAATCAGGTCTGCCAGAAATGGAAAATCAAAATGGAATCTTTTTCATGTCTTAATGACATGGTGCCAATTTTCCAACACTTGTATATGTTGTTTTCTGTACTGCCTGAAAGTCAAATTATAGATCTAGAATCCATAGGGTCCACAAGGGGCCGTGACATAAATTCCATTATCTACCCATGTCTGCTAAGTCCGTGCAGATGCCTTGTGGTCATTCATGTGCAGCCCAAAATGTTTTACTGCACCAGTAAGCGCAGACTGTACCCCATGCAGGAAACGGAAGTGTGTCTGCTGTGTAGGCAATATCAGAGCCGTTGCTATTATCATTAGCCAGAGAAAATAGTTTACTAGAGATAGCATTTTTTACTTTCTGAATATGTACAATTCGAAGATAAAACAGATATGACAAATTGGCATATGACGATGTCCACAGTGAAACGGTTGACGATTATATCGTAATTTGAAATTAATTTATTTTTTAATCGGGCATCTTGACTAGGGATGTAACGGTATGAAAATTTTACCTCACGGTTATAGTGACCAATATGATCACGGTTTTCCATATTATTGCTGTATTTTTAAAAGTGTGTTCAGTATGTTCAGAAAGCACTGATAGGCCACACAAGCTGAAGTAGTTTCAAAAAGTGTAACAGTGTTTATTATTACAAAAATATAGGCAAAACATTATCAAAAGTACAACTTTTAACATCAACGGAACAAGGGTTCAGCATGTTAACAGCTTATTTGTCAGGAACATTTCCAGTAGTGCAGGTTTAAATTATACAAATCCAAACATTCAAGCTAAGACATAAAGAACAATACGTAAACAAATCAAAGAAACACCACTAATTATATACTTGTTTTCTTCATCAAAATTAAAATGTAAAACTGTACACATGAACACTTTAAAGTCAATCTTAAATAAATAAGACAAAAGTGCAACATGCATTTAAAATAAATAGCCACTATAAACAAATTACAAAAATAACTAAAATGATATGTAATCAAATCCAAATGTTCAAGTGTTGA
This sequence comes from Sander vitreus, assembly GCF_031162955.1. NCBI lineage: Eukaryota > Metazoa > Chordata > Actinopteri > Perciformes > Percidae > Sander > Sander vitreus. The sequence continues at coordinate 21,655,010 of NC_135874.1, read as the reverse complement.
TGACATTAAAATAAGAAAATAAAATATATGTAAACAAATCAATGGAACAGAACTGAATGTACGCTTCTTCTCTTCATCATCAACAAATAAGATGCTGCTGATCTAGCATCATGCATGTATGCATCTCTATTCACTTGAGATTAAAATGTAAAAATGTCAACATGTTTACTTTGTTTGGTTTAAGTAATCTAAGAGGGGAAACAATGTACCCGCTGGCACTGAATAGTCTCTCAGATGGAACACTGGTTGCTGGGATACACAAAAGCTTTCTTGCAATCCTGGCAAGATGAAGCAGCTCTGATGCATGGCCCTTCCACCACACCAGTGGATCATCCTCAGCTGGAATGGATGGAAGACATGTAGACCTTGATTTCCTCCTTCACTGTATTTTCTGGGGTGGCTGGAACTGAACCATCTTCAGATCTCTGCTGCCTTGTTGAGGTAATCTTTTTTAGCAACCTTTCCCTTCTGATGCTGCTGTGGAGGTACTGCTGGTGCTTTGTGGTTCCTGCCTGACTTGACAGCTGGACACAGCTGTCAACTACAGCATTCGGAGGCATTCGGAGGCTCATCTAAAAAGTTAGTTTTGAACCTGGGGTCAATGAAACAAGCCATCTGCATGACACCCTTTGCCTTCTCTGTGTACCTCTTGTTTAGGTCTTCTCTCATTACCTGTTTCATCTGCTTGGTCAGGGCTGGATCCTCATCATTTTCCTCCAGGACATCACCAGTGATGTGGTCAAGGACTGGCTTAATGGCTGATAAAGTTACTCGTGTCTCTGAGGCAAGTGCATCTGTAAACTTGCTTAGAGGTTCAAGGAGCTGGCATAGTTGCTCCATAACAACTATGTCAGCATCATTGTGCATCAGATGCCAAACTCTCCTTTCTGCAGCCAGTGTTGCACAGACTGCCTGCTGCTGGCTGAGAAAACGCTCAAGCATCTTGTATGTAGATCTCCATCGGGTCACTACATCATGGATGAGAGCCTTCGGTGGCAAGTTGAGGGCAGCTTGCTTTTCTCTCAGTCCTCTCTTTCTCTTCCAGCTCCGTGAGAAGCCTTGGACCAGATGACGACAGGCCCTGACTGCTGTTTCAACTCTCTGGATTTCCAGAGCCTTTTGAGATGGCCAGGTTCAAATTGTGACCGAAGCATCCAAGCCACAGATCTGGGAAATGTTCAAAGGCCTTGATCATGTTAGTTGCATTATCTGTGGTTATGGAGACCAGATATGTCTTGTTTATCCCCCACTCATCCAACATGTTTTCAAAAAAACACTCTAATATTTTGAGCGGAGTGATCTTCTGGGAAGAACTGGGTTTTCTAAGCAGTGTGATTCCAGTTGCCAGTCTGGGGTGAGATAATGAATTGTAAAGCTGATGTATGGTAGACCAGCCCCACTTTTACTGGTCCAGAGGTCAGTAGTTGCAGCAAAGAATTCACCCTGAGCCAAACCTTTCCTAACATCAGCTTTGTCTGCGTTGTACATCTTTGGTATTTCAGTCTTTGAAAAAAAATTGCGTGAAGGCACTTTGTAATGAGGCACGGCAACCTTCATCACCCTCAGAAAGCCAGGCCTCCCAACCATCTGGAAAGGCATCATGTCTTTTGCTATGCAAAAAGTGTCCTGATTAGCTCCACACTCCACCACTGAACGGAAATGTGTACTGACAAGTTATTAATAAGTTAGGCAGACGGATCATTGCATTCTCCCTCAACCCGAAGTCCCCACACCATGCATTTGAGCTAAAACGTTAACGTTAACTTACCTTGCATTGGCTATAAAGTTGTGGGTGATGGTCACGGAGATGATTCAGGAGATTTGACGTATTGCTGCCTTTAGCAGTAACTTTTTTCCTGCACGTTCTGCAGACAGGATAATTGCCTTCAATCAACTGTCCTTCGGCATTCTTATAAAAACCAAAATATGCCCATACTTCAGACTTAGTCCTCTTAGAGGACTGATAAATCTCCCTAGCGCTGTCATCTCCTCCTTCCGCCATTTCAGGTTTCAACTCAATTAGCCTACCCCTCTATCTTTCCATTACTTTCTCAGTAATTCATTCAGTTGCTCTGTTTACGTCCTTCATTCATTTGTGAAGGAAACAAATACATACTCTGGTTGAATCCTTGACTATACCACTATTGTCTTTCTTTCCTTTTTTAGGCTCCCAGAGAGGCTTGTTCTTGTTAACAAATGTATTCAAAACTTTGGAAAGTGTCCAACTGTCACAAAAGTAAAATAGTCCAGTATAATCATTCAGGGTCGTGTGTGTGTGTGTGTGTGTCCCTCCGGAAGCAGAATGACGGCAGCTTTAAAAGTAATAGATCAGATTCCTCTTTAATAGCAAGCTGATATGACATCAGCCAGCAAAACTGCCCCAGTAGAATCACAATCGTTGATAAAGTGATGTAGAGTCACTTTGAGAAGTGGGGCTGAGCTAGAGGGAGAAAGAGAAAACCGGCAGTTCATCAAGAGTCCAATGTGAAAAATGTTTTGTCTTCAAAAGTTGTGTAAATGATTGAATCACATTTTAATTAAAATTAAGCAAATTATTTTGCTTTTGAGCTAACACGCTGTAAAAACAAAAACAAACTTATCATTAAGCAAGACAAATTGATTTGTACAAAATCAAACAAACTACTCAATTTGGAGTTAGATGTATGTGAATGTGTATTATCAGAAATTGTTGTCAATTAAGGCAGAGGCGAAAGAATAGTGTTTGATTAATGGAGCCTCTTTATCCTTCGCAGTCAGTCACTAACCTAAATCTTACACTGACCTGGGTGGATATCCCAACCATGTACCTGAAGATGCTTAGTAAAGCAGATCAAAACTTCTTTGAGCTAGTAAACGATCTAGTAAACTTGAAGTGTACCAAAATTAATGTTCACTCCGTTTAACGGTCCAATGTGTCTTGGGTGGGAGCAAGAAAGTAAATACAGGAAAAAGGTTGTTTCTTGCATCTCCATGGTCAAACCAGCTCATTTCATTTAAAGTGCTCATATTATGCTTTTTGTCTGTTCCCCTTTCCTTTGTGTTATATATGTTTTTTGTGCACGTTATAGGTTTACAAAGTGAAAAAGCCCAAAGTCCACCCCAAAGGGACTTTCCATCTCCAACAGGAAACACTGTTCACAAACTGCTCCAAACAGCTCTATTGTAGTCCAGCCTTTACTTCCATGACAAACGTGCGTCACTTTGTAACACGTTATAATGCTCGCCTAGCTGCTAGCGTGGCACTCCCTCATACTCTGCTTCTGACTGGGTAGTAGTCCTTACCTAGCTACTGCGCATGTGTGACTCCCAACAAAGATGGAATAACAGTGTGATGCCTCACTCTGCAGCTAAAACAGAGAGCTCAGTGTTTCCCACACATAGACTAATGTGTGGCGGTGCGCCGCACTATCAATACTGGCCGCCACATGTTGCGTTTCGTTATTAATTATTTTTTTAAACGCTATTTAAAACACGTTCAGCTGCATTTCCTTTCCCTGCTCTCCTCCGTCTCTCTGTCACTTGTGTCTCGCTCACACACACACACACACACACACACACACACACACACACACACACACAGCTCCTCCCACCGTGCGGTGTTTGGTGTTTTTAGCCCCCAAAGTCGCCTTCCAGGCAGCGCGGGTTAGGGTTAAGGTGAGGGTTAGCTGCCTGGAAGGTGACGTTGGAGGCTTAAAACACCATCGAGCCCACCGTGCACACAGCGTCTGTCTCCATAAAGGAGAGAAGACAGCTGGCGAAATTCACAAGTTCACGAAAGGTTGGCATCTATCTCGTGAACACCTTTACACAATCACACATTAAGAAGTGCTATAAAATTATTTTATATTCTGAATACAATGTTGTCAGTGTGTTAATGTTGGAGTCCCGGAGTCTCTTTAGCAAACAAGCGATTGCGCCTGCTTTAGAAAGTTAACTAGTCGCAAGTTTGTGGTAAAATGCAGTTGACCTCCTTTGTCGAGGTCAAAACACTATATGTAGCAGCTGTGAATCAAATAAACGTTTTATAAATTATGTTACGTCATTTGACATATGACTGAAAAAGGCATGTGTTGAGGATAAGGACCAGCCTGAATCAGAGGTACAGTCTGAGACCGAGCTGAACAGTCCGACCAGTGTAATTATGTTATTAATTTGTTTACAATATTTTCAGGCTTCAACCAGTGAAAGACAGGGTCAGGGAGAGAGAGATTCGTTAGACATTGAAGAAGGAGAGGAGGACAGCATCCAAGAACGTGATCCTCCTCAGTTTTTGATACTTGATTGTTAAGAAAATAAGTATTCCCCCTGAATGGTGCATTAATCTAGACCGAACCATACACCACTTATTACAATATGTAGAAATATATTTTGTTGTGTGATTGAATGTGTCCACTTTTAATTAGTGTGCACGTAGTATCGCTTTGCCAGACTTTCCTCCACAGCGCTGCGGAGGAGGGTCTGGCTAGTCCACACAGCATTCTGGGATGGGATAAAAACGTACTCTGGTTTATTGGAATTTCTTTAAACCAATCACAATCGTCATGGGCGGCACTAAGCGCCGAACGGAGCCCTGGCGCCGCTGCAAAATAGCCTCTGGAAGGAACTTGTCTTGGTGGAACACGTGTACGTTCAAAGGTTGTTTTAGTCGTGCAACAGAAAACTCAGATTCAACAGATAGTCTAGCTAGCTGTCTGGATTTACCCTGCAGAGATCTGAGGAGTTTAAACACACACACACACACACACACACACACACACAGTGAAACAAAACGGCAAAGTAATTGTAGTAGGCAGGACAGGAGTCTACAGGGGCTGAAGGATGAATGTGAAACTTCTCTCAGAGGATCACACACACATTCACAGAGGACACACACACACACACACACACACACACACACACACACACACACACACACACACATAGCACCTTCCATGGCTCATTAGTTTACAGAATGCTGAGTGCTGCACTCTGCACAGTAATAAAGGATCATTTACAATCATTTATTATCTCCTGCTCTCTTTCTGTCTCTATCTCCGGACCAACATGTCTGTCCATTCATCTCCTTGCCTCCCTTGCCGCTTCTCTCCTTTCCTGTCTGTTGTTCATGCTCTCCATAGGCCATTTACATCTACTTTGCTGAACTTTCTTACCCCACCATTCGTTGGTCTCCATGTCCCCCCTTTTTCACACATTCCGTCTCTTTTAGGCATACATTGAGTTATCTTAATGGGAACATGTACAGGACATTGGCAGAGTGATAGCCTGCAGCCGTGAGTTCATTGGAATAATGCATCAACTAGGACATAAATCGGTCACTGCCTGTATTTGAATTTACACAAATAGAACCGTAAGCTAATAAATCAACAATTTGCAGTTGCATAAATGGGAACAAAAAACCAAAGACAAAAGAAAAGCCACAATGGTTTGATACCATAGCTTTGGGTATTGGCAGGGCACCCTGTTCTCAGTCATGCACACATATTTATAAAATACTCATCTTTATGTCATCATTTACAGTGTTGTGCATACTAGGGTTGATTGTCTTATCCTGATTTTAGAATGATGTGGAATAATTCCTAGAGATACTGGGCTACTTTGGCACTTTCTTATTGTGTACTATACCCTTGGTGCTCCACTTGCTCATTTCTGCATTCTGAGATATATATATTAGGGCTGTCAAAATAGTTCGTTAATTTTGATAATCTGAGGAAAAAAATAACGCGTTAAAAAAACCCCCGCAGATTAATCCATTCCATATTGACATTTGATCCGGAGCCGTTCTAGCCACCATTCAACTGTAAAATGAAGGAGGGAGACGAGAATGTGCTGCCTGGATTATTAATTGGAACATTTACTTTTTAAAAATCTTCTTCCTGCCAACTCTGGCTACCGAAATCTGGTGCCACTGATATGTCTGCGCTTCTCTCTGATGCTCTGAAACAGACGATACAGACAACACAAACACCGCTGCACGTGACGCTAGTTAACACTATCCTCGACACCTAACGTTAGCCTACCGCTAGCTAGTAGCTGGATTAAAAACGGTTAAAATGCTGATTGCTATTTTTTTTATTTTTTTTCATATATATTCTAAAAATAATTTTGGCTGTAAGCTGTCAGTTTTAGCATCAAAAGCTGGAAGAAACCGCTGCAGTTAAAAAGTCGATTCAGTTATATAAATACAAGTCTATATCCTTGACGTTCCACTTCTGGGATTGCTCCGGTGCTGCAGGAAATTCCGCCGGATGCACGTATTTTCCGTTTCCGTTCCGCTTTCTTTGTGTTTGGAATTTTAAATTCGGTGGATTAATGAGAACTACTGTTGACTGCTCCTCAGATCTCTGCAGGGTAAATTGAGACAGCTAGCTAGACTATCTGTCCAATCTGAGTTTTCTCTCGCACGACTATTTTGCAGTGGCTCTGTGCGGAGTTGAGCGATGACAATCTGATGACGATTCTGATTGGTTTAAAGAAATGCCATTAAACCAGAGCACGTTTTCCTCCCATCCCCGAATGCTATGTGGAGTAGCCAGACCCTCCGTCAGCGCGCTTTGGAGGAGGGTCTGGCAAAGCGAGACTATATGAATATATAAGCTAATAGCATTTATAGAATGGACTTGAGTGTTTACTACAAAATTTGCAAGGTGTTATAAATGTTGTAACATTAATGAAGTTTGGAGAACACTTCTTTATTCAGTACACCCACACATGTAATAAAATCCCAGTCTTTGGCAAGTAGAAAAAAGGAGTCAATTTTGGAAAGATTTCCCAGTAAATACCAGGATCTCAATTCCTAGTTTAACAGAGTTTTCCCATGTGGATCTCTGTTTGTTACTGGACTAGTGTATTTGAACTATTACTATTTTATTATTTTATTATTATTCTATTCTACTATCTATTATTATATTACTATATACTGTTTTTTTGATGGAAAGAAGCCGTCGGGACATGTAGGTTATAATCGCTGTCAAGAGTTCAAATGGTGTCCCATACACAGATATATATTGGAACTTCCCCACCTTTTCTAAATGAATTAATTTATAGAGGTGTTAATTTCATTATGCTAGTGATTTGTCATATTCATTTATTTTACTGCCTTAACTATTTTATATGGGCCCACTTTCTATCTACCACATGATGTAAATCCTAACACAGGAATACAGTGGGGCAAAAAAGTATTTAGTCAGCCACCAATTGTGCAAGTTCTCCCACTTAAAAAGATGAGAGAGGCCTGTAATTGTCATCATAGGTACACTTCAACTATGAGAGACAAAATGAGGAAAAAAAATCCAGAAAATCACATTGTAGGATTTTTAATGAATTTATTTGCAAATGATGGTGGAAAATATTTGGTCAATAACAAAAGTTCATCTCAATACTTTGTTATATACCCTTTGTTGGCAATGACAGAGGTCAAACGTTTTCTGTAAGTCTTCACAAGGTTTTCACACACTGTTGCTGGTATTTTGGCCCATTCCTCCATGCAGATCTCCTCTGGAGCAGTGATGTTTTGGGGCTGTCGCTGGGCAACACAGACTTTCAACTCCCTCCAAAGATTGTCTATGGGGTTGAGATCTGGAGACTGGCTAGGCCGCTCCAGGACCTTGAAATGCTTCTTACGAAGCCACTCCTTCGTTGCCCGGGCGGTGTGTTTGGGATCATTGTCATGCTGAAAGACCCAGCCACGTTTCATCTTCAATGCCCTTGCTGATAGAAGGAGGTTTTCACTCAAAATCTCACGATACATGGCCCCATTCATTCTTTCCTTTACACGGATCTGTCGTCCTGGTCCCTTTGCAGAAAAACAGCCCCAAAGCATGATGTTTCCACCCCCATGCTTCACAGTAGGTATGGTGTTCTTTGGATGCAACTCAGCATTCTTTCCCCTCCAAACATGACAAGTTGAGTTTTTACCAAAAAGTTCTATTTTGGTTTCATCTGACCATATGACATTCTCCCAATCCTCTTCTGGATCATCCAAATGCTCTCTAGCAAACTCCAGACGGGCCTGGACATGTACTGGCTTAAGCAGGGGGACACGTCTGGCACTGCAGGATTTGAGTCCCTGGCGGCGTAGTGTGTTACTGATGGTAGCCTTTGTTACTTTGGTCCCAGCTCTCTGCAGGTCATTCACTAGGTCCCCCCGTGTGGTTCTGTGATTTTTGCTCACCGTTCTTGTGATCATTTTGACCCCACGGGGTGAGATCTTGCGTGGAGCCCCGGATCGAGGGAGATTATTAGTGGTCTTGTATGTCTTCCATTTTCTTAGAATTGTTCCCACAGTTGATTTCTTCACACCAAGTCGCTTACCTATTGCAGATTCAGTCTTCCCAGCCTGGTGCAGGTCTACAATTTTGTTTCTGGTGTCCTTTGACAGCTCTTTGGTCTTGGCCATAAGTGGAGTTTGGAGTGTGACTGTTTGAGGTTGTGGACAGGTGTCTTTTATACTGATAACAAGTTCAAACAGGTGCCATTAATACAGGTAACAAGTGGAGGACAGAGGAGCATCTTAAAGAAGAAGTTACAGGTTAGTGAGAGCCAAAAATCTTGCTTGTTTGTAGGTGACCAAATACTTATTTTCCTGAGGAATTTGCAAATAAATTCATTAAAAATCCTACAATGTGATTTTCTTGATTTTCTTTTCTCATTTTGTCTCTCATAGTTGAAGTGTACATATGATGAAAATGATAGGCCTCTCTCATCTTTTTAAGTGGGAGAACTTGCACAATTGGTGGCTGACTAAATACTTTTTTGCCCCACTGTATGTTTTACTTTTACATTATTGTATTATAGAACATTTGTCGACCACATCAGAGTAATACCACGCTGTGTAAAGCTATAGTCCGTTTTACTCTCACCGTTATCTACACCGCTTTATACATCAAAACTCACTTCCTTTACATTATCAGATAAAGTGAATGCTTAGCCTACTCACCGAAAGTGAGGCTTTGATTTGAATTATTCCTTTATTGTGTAGGCGTAATGGGCACAATGATGGATTGAGGCACACCAGAGTACAGTGCTCCGTTCACCTTAATGGTTAGAGCCATGCATATTAAATACCGAGACGGGCAGGGAAGAATTGGGCAAGAGGGTTGAGTACACGCTTCATTCCACTTTAATTGGCCTTATGGAGAGAGGGGCTTTTAAATACAGAAATGATGGGAGTATGAGGGAGAGGATTAGAATATGAGATGAAAAGACGCAAACAATTAGGCCAGAGAAGGACAAGGATAGAGTGGGGAGGAAGAAAATGAGAGTGTCATCTTCAGCACTGACCTCGTGTGGCGTATTGCTGATGACAAACTTAATGGAGCCTCATTTCCCCAGTGCTGTTCACCTCACTGCACCTGTCTGGACCTTTCTCCCTCTCCCTTTCTATCTCTGTTTCTCTGGGTACTATAGTAATTATGTATGCTTGAAAGAGACTGATCATTCTGCCCAGTCACCGTGTTAACATTAATAAAACAGGGCTCTTTGGAAACTATCTTCTCCCCCCCCTCTCTTCCTCTCCTCTGCCAGAGCATCTGTTAATACAATGTCATTACGACTAAACAATCTAAATGGACAGGGTGAATCCACCGTAGTTAATTTAGCTTGTGATGAATGTGGATTTAAAGCAATGGGGGAAGAGAGCTCAGTCAGCAGTGAAGATGTGAAACTCCATCTCAAAGTATGCAAATGAATACAGTCAGTGAGCCAAGAGGAAGCACAGATATAAGTTCTAGGTGATACCTGACGTGAAGTCTGGCCCATTCCTAACACCTGAGCAAGAGCAGGGTTTAAGTAATCAGGGTTTTTGAAGAAGGAAATTCATTCATGGGCTTGAATCTGCCCATGATTTTCAGCTAATGTTAAGGATCTTAAACCTTAAAGCATTTACAAGAATAATAAAAAAAAAAGGTATTTTTTTTTTTTTTTATCCAGAACATTATCTTTCTTTCCAAGAGTTAGATAAGTACATCAATGTGTTTCTCATATCTGTACGGTAAGTATGTAGCTGAAGCCAGCGGCCCCTTAGCCTAGCTTAGCATAGCATAAAGACTAGAAACAAGGGGTAACAACTAGCTTGTCTTTCTCCAAAGGTAAAAAAATAAATAAAATCATTCATCATCTCTAAAGCTCAACCAATTATCACATATATCATATCTCATTTGTTTAATCTGTGCAAAAACAAGTTGTTTAGCAGCATCTTGAAGCTTAATGAGCATAATCAGTAAATGTGTAGGCTATATCAGCTGGTAGCTAAGTCTACTGTTATGATTCTTTTTTCAATTACTATATCCATTATTATCTATATTATTGGATTAATCATGTAGTTAATAATAATAACCATACTTAATATTTCAGCTTTTTATTCAAGTATATAATATGCCATATGGTTGTATACAATAATACAGTAGCTGCTCGGCAGCTACATGCATTCTGTACAAAGTGTGTGAATACATTTCACTGGACTGAATTTAGATGTGACCATACCTTAACATGAAACGAGGCCATGAGGGAAGAGCTATGTGGGATGAATACTCGCATCAGCTCACGCGCTGTTCATGTGACGCAGCCCTTATGATAACCAATATATCTTAGTGTCATGCTGTTGAATAGTGCTACCCAAAGCTCGAGCTCATTTTACCATTTCGTCATCTTATCAGGCCAGTGTGGGTGAATTGATGACACTTTGCGATTTTATGTGGCTTTAAATGAAAACAAGTCACCGCCACGTAGTTAAAATTAGTAATAAAAAGGAACAACCAACCAGTATTTTCACTTTACCACTTTGGTATTTACCACTTGGTTGTCATGTTAATTCCAAAAATAGCGATATGCAGTATGTTGCCAATGTTCAATTCAATTTTATTCAATTTTAATTATAGTATCAAATCATAACAAGAGTTCTCTCAGGACACTTTACAGATAGGCTTTACAGATAGAGTCAGTCTAGACCACACTCTGTAATTTACAAAGACCCAACAATTCCAGTAATTTCCCCCAAGAGCAAGCATTTAGTGCGACAGTGGCGAGGAAAAACTCCTTTTAGGAAGAAACCTTGTTGAAATACAAAAACAAACAAATGTATACTTTACCTAAAGGCCTTATCAATTAAATAAAGTCAAATTTAATTGTAATAGTAAAAATTTAAGTCAAATGTGAAAATCTTCTTCTTCTTGTTTTATATATATGTTTACTATTTTCTGACATTTTATAATTTAAGAAATTAATTGATTAGTTGAAACAATAATCAACAGATTGTTGGTTGAAGCCCTAAAATATACATTTTGTTTATATTCAGTGACCCTCTGGTACAAAAAAAACAAACAGGATCTACTGTCGCTGGGGGCTTTACCTGTGAGGATCAGAGCTCAGAGGGAGCCTATGACAGTCAACCAACTTCCACTCACTCACTAACATAATGATTGTTGGCGTGTAGAGTGCTGTACTCCCCAGCAATACCGCTCCAGGATGTCTTAAGGCAGGATCTTTAACCTCTCAGCAGGACCGAGCGTTCCAATCAAAGAGCCATCATTCCGCTGAGGAGCAGCAGTTTGTACACCCTGGGATCCACATGTCAACAATTACATCAAAGCACATAGGGGAAGCTTCTAAGAAAAGGTCAAACCGACAATATTACAATCCCCAAGAGGCTCTTTCTCAATTCAGGGATGTCAGGGTATGCCGTCGCTGTTGCCTTTTACCTCCCCTCTGCTGAGTCATAGGGAAGGCCAAGACCACAAAACCCCTGACAGACGGTGATGACTGCGATGATGAGGAGGAAATAGACGCAGTGACACAAGAGTAGCCCCACTTCCCCATCCACAGATTCTGGCTCTTTCAAAACTATAAAATATGTTACTTAGATGTCAAAGAAATAGTTTGACATTTTGGCTTATCTCACGTTGAGAGTATGAAGTATCTGTCTGCCATGTCATCTTTTAGTCCTGTTGTCAATGTGAGGTTGCCATGCAAGTCATGTCTAAATGAAGATTTACGAAGCATTTTCTTTATTTTCTGAGCCAAAAAGATGGTGCTCTCTGTTCAACAAAGGGTTAAAAGCGCAGTCAATTGCCATTCCTTGTGCCTTGTTCTTTAAACCAAGAGAACCATCTAGTTTTTTAATGAACTGATATGAGAACTATTTCTTTAAAATTACATGGATTATATAATGGCATTTACATCAAAAATCTCTTACGAAGGCAACATTCAACCTGTACTACTCGTCCTTGTTTCTAGTAACTAGGGTTGGGTATCGTTTGAGTTTTTTTCGATACCGGTGCCTAAACGGTGCCTGAACCAAAATATATATACTATATTTATAATGCATATAATATAAAATATAAAAAAGGAGCACAAAACGACAATTGGCAACATTAAAGAACGACTTGTTTATTGCTAAGGCCATATGGTCAAAATTAAATGATTGATTAATAATGTAATAACAGTAACTTATAACAATGATTTATTTCACCAGTAAATTGCTGGTAAATGACAAAAACAAGCACCAGATGGGAAAAGGGTATTTTACAATAACTTTGAATGCACCACAAGGCTGGCAAGGCGAGTTTCAAGTAAATGCACCGTCTGTTGTTTTTCCGACAACGGCAGCTGCAGACTGTTCCGGTGTTGGAATCCTCTACAGGGAAATACAGTCACACTTTACACCGCCTAACGTAAGCTGTCAGCATTTTAACCATTGTGTTTAATCCAGCTACTAGCTAACGGTAACGTAGCGTCCCGTGCAGCGATGCTTCTGAATAAAAAGAGTCAGGCACTGAAATAAGGCACCAAAATTTCCGTTCTTATTCGGTCTCGTTACTACCGTTTACGTCGGAACTGGTGCCCTATTGGCACCGCGTTTCGGTACCCAACCCTACTGGTAACAGACACCAAGTTTTAACATGAAAAGACCTAAACTGGTATTACCCTTTAAGGTCTCAATGCTGGATACTCAAACCCTCTACTGGAATGTTTCTTCTTTATCTACGTATACTTATCATAGCAAAGCAGTTCTGGTGATCTTCAAATAAGGCAGAATTGGGCAACAAATCTGATCTAAATAACTTGCTGAGACAGGTTTTTGCAGTTAAGGGTCATGAAATGTGCACAACCTATAAAGACCCTGTAAACCTTGATATCACCTGACACTGCAATGCCTTGCGTTTCTCTCAACAGCAAAGATAGCTGTAACAGTGTTTTAACACTGTGTCCTGACCTGCCGCATGTAATTTACAAGAAAAGGAAAGAGCATGGGAGGGATAAATGTCAGAGAAGAAAACCGAGAGAAGCCATGGGAAAACAAACGAAGAGGAAAAGTTAGACGACTGAGACAAAGAAGACAACTGGTGGGGAACTAGAGCGGTGCGCAGCAGAGCAGAACTAACACAAAGCACATTGACAGACAAACACATACACATTCCCGCACACAATTTCTGTGTCTCACTGAGCTTCTCTGTGTGAACACAGGCTAGAGCTTTAGAAGCTGACAACATGACACTCCCTACAAGGGACACAGTTATTCTTCTGACTGCTAAGCACTACCGAACTGAATCCACTGTGGTTGTCAAACACTTTGTCGGGGCCAAAGGTGGGTAACAGGGAGACGAAAATACCACAACTGCTATCTGAAGTCACTCCCAACATTTACAGTAGTAAAACCTTTGTTTCTTAAAATGTGCAAATGCAGAATGAAATCCAGGTCAAATTGGTTGGATCACCTTTATAATAAGAATAGAAAACATATTTTATCAACATGATTGTCACTGTGTCACCAATGACTTGTTTTCTAAGCCCCACCCCCCTTACTTACTGTTGCTATGCCTGTCAAGCTTCCTGTTCTCACACGGCACACATGCAGTTTAAAATGATAACTGTAGCAGATTTAGCACTCAAAATATACTAAGTAATTTTCAAAACAATGGGTTCTTGATTTCATACAGAGGCAGACAAAAGCAGGCTTAGCATTTTTAGGCAACAGTCGATTTTGCTGGCTGAAATGACAACTGTCACTGGCAGCCAGCCAGCTAATTAAGCTAATGTTAAGCGTGATTTATGGTTGTGCGGAGGCTCCATGCAGAGCTTCTGCTGTAGCCTATGTAAGTGGCCGGAAGTTTTTATACTTGTGTGTTGGTGTCTGCATCAATCTCTTTAAGAGAATAGCAGGGGGTGTGTGTGTGTGTGTGTGTGTGTGTTAGTGACGGCCAAATGAAGCTTCGTGAAGCATTGTCTTTATTTTCTGAGCCCACTAGATGGCGCTGTCTGTTCAACAAAGGGTTGAGAATACACTGAATTGCAATGCCTTAGGCCTTTCTCTTTAAACCAAGAGCACCATCTATTCATGAAGCTTCATTTGGCCATCACTAGTGTGTGTGTCTGTGTGTGGGGGGAGTGTGTGGAAGAGCGAGTGAGAGAGTGACGGTGAGTAGCTTTGGAGCGAGCAGCGACTCTAGAGTCATAGTGAGAGAAACAAAGTGTCTCCCCTGTTCTTTCTGACCACGGTGGGAAATCTGTAACAGAAAAGTTAACCCTCTCCTTGACTTCATGTTGTTTATGGAGAAGGAACCCGGAAAATACAATGCTACCAAGCCATGACCGAGCGACATGTTTTTCGAGAGGTGCATGTCAGGCTACTGTAGGGTCCGGCGCAGGGTGTGTGTCTCCACGTACTTAAGTACATAGCCATGGCGTAGATTTAACGCTGAACCATAAATTACGCTTTAGTTGGTTAAAAAACACTGTCTGACTTTTTCATGTTTCTAGCTGACTTGTTTTAAAAAACGAGAATATTGTAAAAGTAGTCTTAAATATGCATTTAATGGCAGTATGATACTGCACTAAATGTATGTGGCAAAATGTCAACATCCTCACCAGCAGATGAGCAATGTAGTAGACATGGAAATAAAGAAACAACATATTCAAATATTGCAGATTAAAGCTGGTTAGTCCTGTGATGAGCAAACATGTTAGAACAGACTTTATTATTATTATATTTTGTTCTAGCATCTCTGATTTGGCTGCAAAGGTAAAAGTGTACATACGTCATACCTGCAAACTAGTCGGTTTTGAATGGGAAAATGTCATCCACGTGAATCGTGTAGATCCAAAGAGTTTTTATTTGGGGGGGTCCGAGACCCGGTGCTAATTGGCACCGGTGCCTTAACGACCGTTATCTACAGGACCGAATAGCAACGCGGATTTCGGTGCCTTATTTAAGTGCCACTTAAATGCCTGCGCTTCTCTCTGATGCTCCAAAACGGACGTTAGAGGCAACTGAAACATCGCCGCACGGGACGGTAGTCAACACTACAATCGACAGCAGGTAACGTTAGCCTACCGTTAACTAGCAGCTGGAGTAAACACGGTTAAAATGCTGACAGCTAAACGGTGTAAAGTGTGACTGTATTTAACTGTAGAGGATTCCAACAACAGTTTGCTGCTGCCGTGTTGACTGGAAAACAACACAGATGTTGCGTTCACTTGAAACTCGCCTCACCAGCCTTGTGCTGCATTCAAAGTTATTGTAAAATACCCTTTTCCCATCCAGTGGTTGTTTTTGTCTTTTAACAGGAATTTACTGGTGAAATAAGTTATTGTTATTACATTTTTAATAAATCATTTAATTTTGACCCTTTAGCAATAAACAAGACTTAGATCAACTCTTTGTTTTATATTTTTGAACATACAGAACTTGTCTGTACTGTATGTTCAGAAACAACAACACAAGGTGCTCCTTTTTAAAAAAAAAAAATATATATATATATACATACATACATACATACATACAGTGTGACACAGCTGAGAATTTGTCCAAAAAATGTGTATCACGTGCAAAGTTGCAACAATTACTACACACTGTATACAATGCATTACAGTCTCTCTTTTTGCTCTCTTTAAGATAAAATTAGTTAAAAACATAGTGATTGCCAAGGGGGCAACTATGATAAAGCAGCAGCATAAACGTATGATATAGATAAGAATACAACAGAAATAACTTACTGATGTAAGTAGGGCAACTAAAGGATATGCAGTATAGTACAGCCATTGGAGCATATTTGAGATAAAATTACTGATGATACTGTAGGTCAAGCTTTATCTTACTAATGCAGAGCTCTCTTGCATTTTGTAACAACTCTTGCATGGTGACTTGATAACCTGCCAGAGATTGCTGCAGTAACCAGTCAACTAATTTACTGCTCAGTATAAGAGCACACTATTTCATGGATTCTGGGTCACACATGTGAAGTGTACCAAGTAGGATCTAGGATTTGAAGTCTATTCTCTTTTGCCCTCAGATGATAAATATGTCAACTGATCGCATGAAGTGTAAATGTAAAAGTGGTTCAGGCCTCTTAACAAGCACAAAGCCATTGCAGCTTGGCTGCATAATACCTATGTTTAAGCAATGAACACACTTTAAATAACTGCTCTCCATGTATTCTAACGCACTCAGATTGAGTTCGGGACATAGAATGGGCCATGGACCAAACTGTGCTGGTGCCCCAAAGGGTTAGAATGTGTTTTAATGAGCCTCGATCCCACAATGGGACTATTTTAACAGTGTTTATTATTTTGGCTATACATGGCTGACAGGAAGATGGGTAGCTGCTATTCAATATTTTGTGGCTTTTCAATGTAGGCCAGTCAAATAGACCTGCAAGCAAGAAGCATATGCCATCGCCGAGTTTTAATTTTGCAGAGCAAACAGAATCTAGTCCTGAAAACTGCCAATATATTATGGGTTAGAGTTTTTAAGCCATGCAAGTCATGCACGTCTGATGATCGCAATGTTGGTTGACTGGTTGGTTTGTCCACCACTATGGTCCGGACTGAAATATCCTCAACAATTCGTGACATTTTGTATCAATAAGGTCTCCACAGAATGAAGTTTCCAATACTTTGTTTCATGACCAAATACCCACAGAACTATTAGCATTCCCATCTGCCTCAGCTTCACTTTGTATTTAGCGATAAAAATGTAAATGTTGCATTGCCATTGTAAGCGTGTTAGCATGCTGACGTTAGTAGTATTTATTTCAAAGCACTGCTTAAGTACAGTCTCACTTAACTCAACCATCAGTGAACTGTTATGTCGTCCAGTCAGTCTTGCTATAGGCCAACCAGAATACATTTTCAGTAAAGCATATTCTGGGACTGATGGTCAACATCATCATAGTTAGACGTGCCTATAGACATTTTAATGCTCAAGCCACCTCAACTGCATCCCATCAATATGAAGGAACAGCAGTTTTACGCCGATCCCCTCCCAGATACTGTATCAGAACTGCTCTGCCTCCTAGTTGTCAGTATTAAAATATTGATCAGATGATAATCCCAGTAGTAATCTGACAAAATTCACGATCTGTAATGAATCACTCCAGGCAATTTTTATATGCACTCACTTGCACTGCAAACAGTGTCACACAGTTTATGGTTGTTGCAGGCAGCAAATGAAAGCAGTAAGATGTTTTCATGCCACATTAGTCGATTCAAAGAGCAGTTTTTACTGTCCAATACCACACCATGTCCTTAATGTATCTGCTGGGGTTGATGGCACTGTGGAGCAACACCAGTGACTTATTTATCACTTGGTCAGGATCTGAGATCTTTGGCTTTAAATATACACTTTTCCATCCACACTCAGCCCAGCTGGGTTCAGAAACATATCCACTGCACTTATCAATGAAACAATGTGTCAAGTACTACGATACAGTTGTTCCAGTGGTTTTTGAAACAATTCAAACAAACCACAAATATTAACCTCATGGCGGCAGAAAGGAAAATAAAGAAAAAGGCAGTTCTCCTTTCATCAGGATACATCGTCTGGGAACACTGAATGTCTGTACTAAGATTTGAACCAATCCACCAAGTAGATGTTGAGATATTTCACTAGATGGGTGGGTCTGTTTAAATCTCCAATATTACTTCAATAATCTCTCCCAACTTTATCTTCTATGCCATTTGTCTATTTCTCTCTGTCATTCTGTCTCTTTCCACGTTCCACTCTCCACTTTCTCTGTGTTGATAACGACTTTAGAGGCAGTGCTAACAAGCTTGATAGCCAAGTGCCTGCTGGGAAATAAATACATAGCATTTACAGTCTGAATTGCTGGGTCTCAGTGCCACTGTGCAGCACGCACGCAAGCCACGTGCATGCTAAAAAGAACAACACAAATGGACACGCACCTAGATTCAGGCAAGTTAATTTCTCATACACTCCCACCTTAAAGTTTCTGCTGACAACTTCTCACTAGCTAAAAGTTTTTACTTCTCCTCTGAGCCAGCTCAAGACACACACACATTAGTGCCTCTTTTGCATTTTACAGATAGGTGGACCGAGCAGCTAACTGGCTCACTGCTTGGATATGTGTGTGTGTGTGTGTGTGTGTGTGTGTGTGTGTTACTGAGAGAGAGTGTGCAGTGTAAGTATCTTCCCTATAATTCTGATAAATGTTGTATTCAGTCTGGTACATCCAGCACTCCACCCCTACCCCTCCTCCCATTCTCTGTAACTTCTCTTTTTTTTTTTTTTTAACCTCCCCGCTCTCTCTCTCTGCCTCACTCTGTCAAATACGGTGTAATCACTTGAACAATGTGAACGAGTCTCATTAGACCCATAGTCATAGTGCTCCTAACAAGAACATATCAAGCTTTTCTCTTCATTGGCTACATTCTGGGATAGGAGGAAAAAAAGCTCTGGGTTGTTTGCAATTCTTTAAACAAATCACAACCGTCTTGGGCGACACTAAGCTCCAGCAGACTGATCTCATGAAATTGCGTATGTATGACACGCCAATTCGTATCCCATTACTGGCGTGTTATAAAGATGCATACTCGCTTTTTAGCGTATTTATCAACGCCATTTGGCCTTCATTGACTTACATTACCTTGCGATTGCGTGTGAATTTATGCCGTAGGGCGTAGTATGAAACGGCGGAAATCCGCGTAGGGAGGTTGGTTGGGGTAGTGGATGGGTCAAACTCAGGGCTTTCACCCAGGAGAGCGGGGATCACATCCTGCGTGTGGCGTTTCCTCGCTCTCTTGTTTGTGTAAAGCCAACCCCGTTGTTCTTTTCCTAAACTCAACCGTCTCTTTCTTCTTTTACTAAAGCCAACCCCGTTTTTCTTTTTCCTAAAACCCAACCAGTTCTTCTTTTCCTAAACTCAACCGTGGCTTTCTTCTTGCGATAACACATTGTTCTTGCGATAACGCGGCAAGATGGCGATAACACACCACGTGGCGTGTATGTTTACATCCGCTGTATAAAGCGTAGACATACACGCGGATAGCTCAAAATACAGTACAGATAACACGCCACTTGGCTTAAGAAAGTCGGCGTGTATGTTTACGCGGTCATGATACCATGTTGGCTCCAGACACAGTGATGCCAGCTCTGCAAAATGGTCTCGGGAAGGAACTTGTTTTGGTGGAACATTGGCATCCTGCAAAAGAAAACACCACACACAATATGAAATGAAGTTAACTGTTCACAGAATACAGTAACATGAGCTATTAAAATCAGCAGGATACATGGTTAAACATAATTTGCTCTTACCAGTGTATCGCCAGTTGTAAGGTTAGGCGGTTACACGTTACTTGAAGGTATCTACATAAGAGTGACATGACACTGTCATGAACGTGTCATAAACATTATAAACAAGTCATAAACCTTTATGACATAACGCTTCTTTTAGTAAGTGTCATTCGGTTTTTAGTTATAGTTAGGGTTAGGATTAGAGTTAGGGTTAGGGTTCATGTGTCATGACTGTAAGCTACGCATTACAGTAACGTAACTACTTTTTTCGGGTAAAGAGTAGTGTAACGCGCTACTACTGAAAATGTGGTAACGAAACGTAGTTCCCTTTTCAATTCGGCGCAACGTTACTTTTCCCTGGGACAGATTTGACAGCGACGCTGCCTTCTCACAAGCTCCACACGGGACGTGACAGAGGCTGGTGGTAGCAGAGCAATCATGGCAAGCGAGAAGCGAAGAAACTTTTGAGAGCGTTTTAAGCTTCATGGCTTTTTGCTGGACACAAAGCTGACAACCTCACAGATGGATGTGTTGGAGATGGGTCATACATACACACAGCGGACCGCTGTGGACTTTGCACGGACACGCAAGGATTTCCAGAAAAGAGGCTGCATGTGTCTATGACAATGCACGGACCATCGTGGCTGCGCGACCGGTACAAGTCCGTACAGACATTACATACACAGATACACTAACACCGTGTAACGCCGATGACTTGCCGATGTGCATTCAACCCGTGCTGGACTCGTTCATAATGAATTAGCCGTCACTCTGAGTAGAGAATCCAGTCTGCGGTGTAGTTCAGACACTTCACTGATAAACCATAGATTGGCTTTATGGTCAAAGATAGTTTTTGTATAATTAACTTCAGTCTCTGCCAGAGACGCCTGCTTTTAAAAGTAACGTAAAAGTAACGAGTAAAGGAAAAAGTTACTTTCCATAGTGGGTAACTAAGTAAAGTAATGGATTACTTTTTTAAGAAGTAACGAGTAACGAGCAAACACTACTTTTTAAAAGTAACTTCCCCAACACTGGTCATGACAGTGTCGTGTTCATGACTGTTTTATGTCACTATTATGTAGATACCTTCAAGTAAAGTGTTACAGGTTAGGCTACTTCGTCCATAGCAATCCCATCACTCGGTCCCAAAACGTCCCAGTTCGATAGTATATGCCGTAAACTTGTCCATTGTAAATCTTTACAATCATTCCCCTAAAGAACCAAACAGGCCTGCCTTTTTGCATGATCCAAATCTTCTTAAAAACTTGCCATTACACACAAACTTGTGTCATTAGTGGAATTTAAAAAAAGGAAATGAATATCTCTGCTCCTTGAGCTTCGATTCAGGACTCTGAATTATCCACTGGGTCCTCTCATGATGGCAATAACACCAGCCCATTTCAATGGGCTTTGTTCCCTCTGTCTCATCATGCAGGGTCCTGGGCTCAGCAAATTGGAGAATAGATGATGTGCATAATAAATAAGGCTTTTGCTCTCACTGAAGTGCCCCTTGAAACATTCAAAGACAGGAGAATTAAAGCATGATTAGAGTTTATCTGCAGACCCTGCTGAAGCGTGAAGATATTATGTAAATGCACACTCTCCAGAAAAGTGACATTTTCATAATCCCTCTAATGTATTTATAATTATGCTGCATTGTGGGTATTGAGGTGTATAAATCTTCGGTCTACATATTTTGTCTTCTTGCTTTCTTTCTTTCATTTTGTCTGCTCCATTTGTGACTTCATTACTGTACATTCGTCTGCTCTCTCTTTTACCTTCTTTCCCTTCCAGCCTCAACCCCCCTCAAATCACTGAGAGCTAGGGCTTGACATTAGCACCCGCCAACCTGCCAAATGCAAGTAGATTTCGGCAGTGGCGGGGAACACAGTCACTCTCACTAGCCACTTTGGCGGGTGGCATGCCTTTATATTGTAACACTGGTGGCTGGAGTAGCCTACTGTGCCACCGGAACACAGAAACATAGCTGTGAACCAGTGTGCAGCGGCAGCCCACGGCCGGAGTACGGTGGCCCATACGACACATCAGACCAGCAAACCGCTGCAATTCCTTAAAAAAAACCCAAAGCTCTGTTCAGTGCGCGCACGCGACATGGCAAGCCGAGGCAACAGTTGCGTCTGTACAGGTCATAGACTCCATAAGGTATAGGTTTGTAGAAGAAGTACAGAGAGAGCGCGCAGCAGGACAATTTAGCAGGACATTTGGTCTGTGTGCTCCGCTTCCCGTCACCGAGGGCACGTGCTGGCTGCTTGATGACATGCGAGCACGCTCCAAATCACTTTCAACTACTTTTTAACTAATCTTCTACACCCCTGCACCACCTAGCCTATGCATAAGAAGCTACTTTTTTGTCTTATTCGGTTGCGTGTTTTCATACAAAAAGGATCTTTACACACATTATCAGAGCTGAATATTTGATGACTGCAGTGATATATTTCATGTAGTCTTGATTTAGGTGTTTACAGTGCTGATTTACATTTAAAAGGGTTGTAAATCTGGTTCTTCAAGTTAATTGTCGCAAACCATAGTTAACTTTATTCAAATAAAACATAATTTTCCACAAAATAGCAGCTAGTGAAGATGCTGAGTGGCTAGTAGCTTTTGGCAAACCACTAGCCACAGTTGCTGGTGAGCAAAAAAGTTAATGTCAAGCCCTGCTGAGGCCCCCAAATTTCATATGGTCTGCCAGCTGATTTTTATGCTCGTTAAAGCTTTTTAGCTAACAGCAGAAATTGACATGAAAAGGCATGTTTTCCTATTGTCAGTATTGGGCCCCAGGAGGCATAAACTGTTGGCGTAATGTGACGTGGCTGGACAAAACTCTGGGGATCTTTTGGCCAGTCACAGGGCAGGGCCGTCACAGGAGGCGGGGCCTAATGTCACCACCGTTAGTGGCAGAGAGTGGGGACACTTCTGTCACCTCTGCTCCTTTCAGTAAACCTAACTCAAGCCTCACTAATACACACATTATTAATGACTCAGGTGTTTTTCTTTGTCAAACTCAGACTTTTGAACTTGACTGGAGATCCCAAAGTTTCTAGAGATACCAAACATGTCAGGATGGATTCTGTGGAATATTTATAATGCTGACAGTCTCACAGGTTATGGGCACAAACTGATGGAAAAGACATGTTGACATTCGGAGGACTCTGGATTATGTGACAGAGTGAACATGCTGACAAAAGGTTCCCTTGAGGCAAGTAAAACAACTATAGTATATGAGTCATTGTCTTCTCTATTTCGTTTCCTGATTGGCGTAACACCAGCAAATCACTTCATGTCTCTATCACTCCTTTTGGTGTGTATTGCTGCAGGCCTACTTGGCCAACATTTCAGGGTTATAATGCTCTCTAGTTAAGTAGACATCACTTTCACTAAACTGAGTGTGGCACCCATCTATTTCATGCCATTAACAAAATCAATTCAGCATGCTATTAAG
This sequence comes from Sander vitreus, assembly GCF_031162955.1. Lineage (NCBI taxonomy): Eukaryota > Metazoa > Chordata > Actinopteri > Perciformes > Percidae > Sander > Sander vitreus. The sequence continues at coordinate 21,632,028 of NC_135874.1, read as the reverse complement.
AAGCTGGCAGTATGCACACAATGCTAAATGCAATTTGATGATCCGACTGGGTATACATGTAGTTCATCTCCAAGTGAACTTCGTAAGCATCATCTGATCAGATATTGACAGAGCTAGTTTTTTACAGACGGGGTCTGCTTTACATTCAGTCTGTTCTACTCCCTGGGAGATGCACAGCACAAGCCTAGTCTTTTAATAAGAGCCACTGGGCAGCTTTACTAGAGGTTGGGGGCCTTGCTTTAAAGACCTGACAGTAGTTGTTCAGGAAGTAAACTTTCCTCTCTGACCCATCCAAGGGTTGTAACTAGGAACTTCCCATTGAGAAGCCTCATTTTCTGACTTCTGAAAGCTGCGTTCAAGCATTTTTTCCCCCCTTATTTGCCTTGTATACTAACCAGACTACTGGGTTTGCCATTTTAGTCGTGTTACACGATGATTGGGCGTACATTAGTTACATGACTTGCCCACCGTTGTTTTGCTTTTTTATAGAAATAAAAACCATTTTGTTTATTTTTGTTTATCAGCGCCCACATTCATCAAGCAAGAAAATTTAAACTAATCTGCAAAAATACATGCGTTATCAACACCAGATAACAGCTGTGCCAAGTTCCGGCAGGGTTTTTGCAGCACAGCTGCAACCGCTCGAATCAATTATAATATATATATACACTACCGGTCAAAAGTTTGGGGTCACTTAGAAATTTTCATTCCACTCCATTACAGACAGAATACCAGCTGAGATCAGTTGCATTGTTTTTTTTTTATATCTAATCTATATATATATATAAACTGAAAATATCTGCCCTGTACAGCAGCAGCAGAGTTGCAGCACAGAGTAGCAAGAGTCATATTTCACTTATCAGGTGCTGGGGTTCAGACCAGACGGAGTGACCGACAAGGCGATGTCAGGGGATTTGATGTCAAAGCAGAAAGCAAAAGCCTATTTGACAACATTTCGAAGTTAAACCCAATTTACAAATGTTTTCTTGTAACCTGTCCGGGTTATCAGTAACACTGGTGTTGTCACAAGTTTATTAACCGGTGGGAAAATGTCCTCACCGTGGCATCCCTAATACCCTTACCTATATCTTAAATCTTGAATTTATGTTATATTCTCAATGTCTTAATTTAATATAATTGCCCCAACAATATTTTGCCCAGAGGCCAGGAATGATGTGTATGCACCATCAAACAAATTGCAAACTTGAACAGTTTGAGGGGAGATGTTTCTGTAGCTCTCACAGGAAGCAGGCTGGACTACAACTATGTGACTAGTTTTAAGACATTAAACAAAAGCTTTGATGCAGATCTGCATGCCAGCTACTTACACCACCATATAATAGAATTTGGTTAATTATGCTCTTTTTTTTTCCCCCCCTTGAGATTTAATTTTCCGACTGGTTCATGTGTGATGTTTGATCTAATATAACATTGCAGTTTGTTCATTTGTGATTAAGGTTTAATATAGCCTGTTGCTTTCATCCATTCATCACTCATCTATTATTTTTCTTCAGTGTACATTTCCAACACACAATTTTTACACACTATATGAGAAAACTCTTGTTATGGTTTGATACTATAAATGAAACTGAAAATTTAATTGTACAAGTTGTAATTTGCAACAACACAATAACCCACTCCATGTTAAAATAGAAGCAGGGAGAAGAAAACCACATATAACTTCCCCACTTCTCACAATACATGAATAGCTTAAAGGGACTGCCAATACCTTCATTAACCTCTTAAGACATGTGCGTACTGACTTTTGAAATACGATTTCAAGTTATCCTCACCTAATGTTTACATCAACAATTTCTGCAAAACCTCTGTGGAATATCTGTCTTGGCTCCACGAAAAACACATTTTAATTAGACAACATCCTTCACTGTTACCACGTGTAACCTGATAAACAGTCTTTTGGTATGTTCCCTTGAAGCCACTATATTTAGAAATCTTTTTCCTGATTTTCCTAGTGTACATAGTAGATGTATATTAGTGGTGTATGTGTTTCCTGTACTGTTTAGGTGGGTCTTTTAGAACAGTCTGCACAGACAGTGTGTTACAGTCACTCTCCAAGGTGCTGAATACCAGGGCTAGCACGTGAAAGCTGTTAAAGGATAGTTGTTGTCTGTCTATCTATCTGCCTCTTTAGTAAGAGTGCAGGTGGCAGTGTCTTCTCAAAATGTGACAGCTGCTAATAACAGAGCAGTACGTTGCAGGTAGTGGAGCCTTTTTGTAAGACGTCCCTGGCATCTGCAGACCTGTCGTTACCCACCTGTGGACATTACAGAGACTGTCACGTGTGAACAGAACTGCAAACCAGGCTGTGACACAGCATCAACTGTATACAGCTCACATACATGCATCAGACACATTCAGAGAAAGCCATTTTATCTCATCTACTGGACTGAAAAGAAACATTGCAGCCCTTATAGTTGCAACGCAAAAAACAGGTTACTACCATTTTTGCTCGTACACAAATAACCACCAGTGTTAGGAAACATTACATCATTATTATTGTATTGTAATGACGTTGGGGACTTTGTTTCTACTTAAATTATAAGCCTTTTATAAAAAACAAAAAAATATAAAAATAACACTTTTTATTTTATTTTCATACTTATAACGCACTATTTTATACTGCTACTTTTGCTTACTGGGCATACTAAGTGTCACACCCACACACGTTTGTGTGATGAGTGTTTATGAGCATATCGTTTTGGTGTCACACTGACACGCTCATAAAAGGACAGCCAATTTGTCATATCAAGTGCCCATCAGGCTGCCCAAGCCAACTTGTTTTTTAATACAGGCACTTTTAAACTGAGCTCCAGGGTACAATTAACATGTTAATAAAAAGCCAGCTGTTCAATTAACAGGTTATGTCACAAATAATACGCACAAACCATTTTGCAGTATTACACTTGTGCCATTTAAATAATCTGTTTGGCAAGGCATAGTGTTAAATATAAACTATTCAGAAAATATTCTTTTTGTTAAATTTGTTGCATCTCCAGCAATCTGGGTCCCATTACTGTTTATGGCATTTTGTGCTGCTGGGGCAAATTAAATCAGAATTACCATAAACATAATACTAAAAAAACAAAAAAAAAACGCTCTAGTGTTCTTGATGGCTCAGCAGATTACAGCGCGCACACAGACACACAAACACAGACGTTCCGAAATTGAAACTAAAAACAGGATTTCAGGGGCAAAGTCAGCTTTCTACAAAGCTTCTCAGCATACAAATGGAGCTGCCCCTCTGGACCAAAAAAATCAAAAATAGCTATAATGAATTATTTACATAATAATATACTTAGAATTATTAGTAATATAGGTCCTGTCACTACTGCTGGTGTCATTGTTGTAATTATTCTTTTAAGAAAGCCTGCAAAGCTCCCATTTTAACAGTGATGCTAACATTGTTTTCAGTGTCCATTAATGTCTTTCAGTGATTCAGTTTGAACTGTCTACTGTGTGGAAGACAGTCCATGCTTCCCCTATAAAAGTTTTTGACAAACCAAGTCCTTAGTCGTCATTCTTGTAAAACCAAACTATTCTGTTAAAGTTAATTTTTATAAAGTTTGGCTAGTTTGTTTTTGAGTGTTGAGTGGGCCCATTGCTGTACCTGAAGGTTTTCAGTTGTTTAGAGAAAAAAGATCATTGTTAAGTACTTAATTAAGGTTAGTGGGACCTTGGGGTTTGGGTTAAAATTACTACTTTGTTAAGGTTAGGGGACCTTCGTTGTCATGGTTACAATAATACATGTGGTTAAGGGTTCAGGGACGATCATAGTCATGCTTACAAAAAGCTAAATTGACTGTTGGTTGAAAACGGGACAGAACAGTGGTCCCCTGTGTTAAAGTCTTAATGTTATGTTGAGCCATCCATCCATCCTGACCTCTTCCCTACGCAGACTTTTGGCGCTTTTCCATTGGCACTTTTGGCCATCCCTAACCAAAACCATGCATGTTGCGTTTCCATTACTAGTTCTATTGCTTGCCCGAGTTGGACCTTGTCAGAGTAGGTCCAAAACTGTCCCGACCCACTTCCGAGCGGGCTGACGTCCTGCCGACCATGCCCAACCCCATGACGACCCCCTGTTGCGAGACTAAACTCATGTTTGTGCAGAAGACCAGAGAAAAAGCAGTTTTTAGAAGTATCTGGGCTCTCAGTTCTTTTCTAGCTACTACTGAATCTGTGATTTGAAGTTTAGTTTCTCTCCTATTTGTACTTCTAGATATCTGCTTCATTTTATTAAGCAATATTACACAAGAGATGCTTTACTTCAGTGTTACGGACCTCTGCCATGGTATCATGCTTTTGTGGGATTTCCCAAACTGAATAAATACTACACATATAAACATAAAAGTACCTTGCTAGCTCAATCTTGTTGTAACTAAAATGTCTGCTGAAAGAAATTAGCTATTTTTAAGATAGCGGCGTGCCACCGTCTCACCAGCACTGAAGACACACCTTCAAGCTGGTGGCCCTGTTGTATTGGAAATACAAATCTATGTCGTTCTGGGGCAGACGCACAGAGCCAAGACGAGCCGAGCCAGCACATGTGTATGGAAAAACGCTATTTGACGCTCTATGACAACATCACCTAACTTCCTCCTTTTCTCCTGTCATAATTCTTCTGGCCATTAGAGGTCTTTGTCACTTGAATGTAAATGGATGTTGTTTTAGGGCATAGGCTAAAACAACTGATGCTGTCATTCTAGAAGGACAGTCTTCAAACTGTATTGTTTCGTTTTACAAGAGATAAGGCGTCAAGGATAAGGACTAACTAGTTGATTTGGCAATTGGGCATCTGGTTAACGTCCCCACCCCCCCAGTAACTCTACCAGTTCAACTTTTATTATTATTATTAAATTTCCAGCAAGCATTTTAAGGATGCCAATGCATGGGGAAGAATTCAAGGTTTACCAAACAAGTGTAAAATTCTTCTGGTATTGTGACAACTTGGTGATGAACACAATTTAAATGTGATTTGAACTGATACCTGAAATATACTGACTTCACAAGCATTATTGTTGCAAGGCTAAGCTTACCTGGGCTGGTATAACAAAGAAACACAGCTACTGAAGGCTAACCTAGCACGTAACATTAATGGTATTGTCTCCTCTCCCTGCGTGATGCATTTAACGTCCGAGTGAAGCCTAAACTGGCCTGGATGAGTGTATACTTTCCAACGTAAGAGGCGTTGTGCTGTGTTAAACTGACTCACCCAGCCACTATTTCAATTCGTGCTCCGGAGCCTGGCCGGCATGCTTTGGTGACCGCGCTGCCTTCAGCAACTTCTTTTCCATGTCTGCTTTCCAGCTCGTCGGGACTCTGTGAGCCTGCTCTCTGTGTTGCAGTTAAGGTTTTAAAAGGTTATCGTGGCTCAGAATACAAATACATTGAATGGCTGTTACTGAAAAATGCAGACTGTGAACAGTATTAAAAAAACTGGATTTGATTTCATGAAAATATTCTGGATTATAACTTTAAAGGGGTGGTTCAGAATTTTGGACATAGGACCTAATTAAAGTTAGCCAGTGTGTTATTTATCAGTGGAGACCGTTTTCAACACTTCATCCAGTCCTTCCGGTTGCAGAGTTGCTGGTGCTAGGCTACTGCAAGTCAACAGTATCTGCTAGCCTGCCACTAAAAACAGTCTTACCCACTCCACAGTACACCCGAGGAAAATAAATTATAACGCCAGACTATCGATGTAAATGTCTGTGTTGATAGAATAATGTTAGAAATAAAACTACCCTTGCATCTCAATGATCACATTACAGTTTCTCATCAGCGGCGGAATTTTACTTTGCGTAGTTTAGTAGTACTGCGCCGAAAAGTAAACGGAGAAGCGCACTACAGTCGGGACACCTAGTAGTAGCCTAGTACATTGGTATTGAATTGGAAACTAAGGACTAGGCAACATGGTGATTCAGTGTGCATTTAGAAATTGTAAAAAATAAACCAAACAGATGGGCACCACAACGTTTCCACAAATTTCCATTGGGAGATCCAGAAAGGAACCAACTGTGGCTTCTTGCCGCTGGCTTAGACATCAAGGCGGAGCCTCTACTCAAGTGGCGAATGTGTAGTGATCATTTTAGACCAGACGACTTTGAAAAACCCCGCAATCTAAAGGACCACAAGTCACTGACAACGAATGCGGTTCCATCCGTCTTTCCAGATGCACCAACAGCTACTGATGAACAGGTAATAACCTTTGGTAGGCTACTCTAGCTACTCTAGGCTACTCTAGCTAATAACGTTAGTAGTAGTTAGCCTAGCTGCTACTGATAGATTGAGACTGACAACGTTAGTGGAGATAACGTTACAGTTCAATGCATTGTGGAGAGTGACAACGTTACCTAACGGTATAGCTACACTCTTAGTAGTTACCTGGCTGGGCTAACCGCTAACTTTAGGTAATTGCTGACAGAAAAGTCATGTAAGCTCTGACAGTTTACATGCAAATTGCAGCGGCAGATAAATAAACTTGCGTGATTGTCATGGAAACTGGCTTCCTCGGTAGCCTAGGTAATATCACTCCGCCGCTGCTGTAGCCTATGCCACCAACTATAGGGAACAAAGTATAACTATTGCAATGAGATGCAAGGGTAGTTTTATTTCTTACATTATTCTATCAACACAGACATTTACATCGATAGTCTGGCATTATAATTTATTTGCCTCGGGTGTACTGTGGAGTGGCTAGTGGCAGGCTAGCAGATACTGTTGACTTGCGTTAGCCTAGCACCAGTGAACTCTGCACCTGGAAGGACTGGATGAAAAGTGTTGAAAATGGTCTCCACTGATGAATAACACACTGGCTAACTTGGAAATGAGGTCCTATTTCCAAAATTCTGAACCACACTTTTAAGGACTTCTTGGCCAAGTTGGCTTCAAAGTTGAGACTGATATGTCATTCTTGAATTAATAAAAAAATGAAGAAATTACTTAATTCAACACAATCAATACTAATCTCCTTGTTTTCATGTTATTATAACAAGACAACCTTATCAACAAGAACTGTTTCCTTGCTATGTCATCTACCACGCTAGTTACTGCTGTTAGATCATCAGTATAGAGATTCAACAGCAGTGCCACTTCCTGTGTTGCATGAACTGCATGCAGTTTTCCCCACCCTTGTCAACACCAAACACAAAGCCCACTGGCATAGCTGAATGAAGCGTAGCCACTGAGAGCAGTGCAGCAGCATCTTTCTACACTAAAGTATGTGATTTAGTGTTAATTTCGCCTTTAACCTGTGTACTTCGAGTCAGTAAGTTACGAAGGTATACAATAATTACATTTCTTTGTAATAAACATTTAACTCAACTTGCTTTATCTTGAAAACTCTTCTTAAAGCTGTGCCATGTTGTTCATCTGCATGATGGCTGTACTCTGATCTCACTCTGAATAAGGCTAATCAGAATCTCTATAAGAAATTTCAAACTGAGTGCTCTTGTGTGAAAAAGGATCTTGCCTTGTTAAATTGAAACAACAAGGTCATTTGCATTCTCAGCAGTCAGGTTACTGCCGTTGCCAGTGTGCTTTTGTTTCTGCTCAGGCGCTTCAGGAGAAACTTCTGAGTGCCCTGGGGGAAAAAAAAGTGTGTGTTCGCAGCGAATGTCAAATGGTTTTGGAGTTAATACATAAACTCCTCTAAACTCATCTTTAAACACCAGTTTGTTCTCCACAGGTCTAGTCACTAGTTGTGAACGGTGTGTATATTTCATTTATCTCTCTCTTTCTCTCTGTAGTATTCAGCGGCTCACAGGTTGAGTCTTTACATGATCCTATTAGGACACTGTTTGCTCTTAACTGGCACAGCAGCTGCCTCGGCTGCATGCTTACAGACACAGAAAGCCTTCCTTTCAGGCTAACTGTCTTGTTACTCATTCTTACCGTCAAAGCTCTATTTGATCTCGTTGAAGAAATGGTCTTTGAATTGCGAACATCTCTCGAAGCTTCAACAAAGCACCCAAGGACTTATGACACCTACTATCTTTTAGAAATTACAAGTACTATCAAATTAACTTATTTTTAACGAGAAGGAGTAGCTTTTTTCTGAAGGTGAATACATCTGTGGATAAATCTTATTTGGATGCATTTTTATATTAAAAATCCACACATTTAGCCACGCTAGCAGCTCTGTGGCCAGCAATGGCAATGTCAAAATTGTTATTCAATTCTTTGGTTTATTGCCAAATACCTGCAAAACTAATGACATTCCCACTCAGCTGTACTTATATATATGTATATGTGTATATGTGGCATAGTGGGGGGCAGTAGGTCAGTCTGTAAGGACTTGGCTTTGGAACCGGAGGGTCGGCAATTCAAGTCCCTGTTGTCCCTCTGTTGGACTGTTCACCTCCTGGGCTCTGCAAAGGTGCCCTTAAGCAAGGCACCGAACCACCAACAGCTTAGCACATCTGTTTTGGGAAGCCCCCTCACTCTGACATCTCTCCATTAGTGCATGTATAGGTCCTCAGCATGTGTGTAAAATCTAAACAGAGTGAAAAAATTAACTTAAATTTCCCCTTGTTGGATAAAAAAAAAAGGATGTCTTAATTCTATTTCATGTCTTTTTGGTACAACATCTTTAGGTTTCTTTGCAAGTGTTTTGTTCGTGAGCCATTGCACAGGGATACAACCTAGCAGTTGCATGTAATCTATTGCTAGGACACAACACAAAAAACCTGCACATGAATACTAGGACGTAGATACACACTTAATTTTGCAAACTCAGACTGGTCATATCAGCTTTGGTTAAACTTCAGAATGCATTTAGGAAAGAGGACTGTCAATTGTGTCCCCCTCCCTCTTTCAACATACAAATAGCGCAAGTGTACTTGTTTGTTACCTACTTAATACATGCATCCTTTAATTATCTGCAATCGTAAATACAAGTGATTGATCTACCTAGCTTTGACTTTTTCAAAGGAAAACATGTCCCAGTGGTAACCATTTGAGCTCAACAGTCCAATCCTTTTTAACCCTTTTATTGAAGTTTGACATCTCTGTGACGTAGAGGTGTGAATCTTCACTGATCTGCCGATTCCATTACGATTATCAGGTCTTTGATTCGATATCTCGATGCATCATGATGCGTCAAAAAATCTTTTTCTATTAAAGCCATTTAGGATACTTGACTTGACAAACTTTGTCAAGTGCAATGCCGAAGCTGCAATAAGTAACTTGAATGATGAAGTGTTTGGGTTCATTTCTTTAAGGTAGCTACCACGAAGGTTTACCTATTTTGAATTAGTCATATACCACCCTTCTTTTAACCAGCAAATCTATTGTTCTGTATTGGAATAACTGACCCCAGACAACTAACAAAAAAGGTATTGTTTACTGAACGATAACTTAAATGTACAAATAATATTTAGCCGTTAAATTGAATAACAAAAAAAAAAAAATAACACAAATCACACCCTTCAAATATGCTAACTGCAATATTTCTTCAAATGATATTACACACAAGTACCCCTTTACCTGTTCATCAGTTTCCACTTAAAATACTCCAGCTACACAAAATGATTCCTCCTTACAGCAGTTTCAATGTAAAACTTACTCAAACCCTATTAAACCACTATGCTACCACACACACACACACACACACACACACACACACACATACACATACACGCACACGCCAAGAGGAAGAAAAAAAAAGTTGCGGGCCTAATGGTAGCTCGTGTGGATGTGCAGGGGTCCGTTTCAGAAAGCAGGTTTAGTGAAAACTCTGAGTTTGTTAACCCTGAGATGAGAGAAACTGAGTTTTTCCGTTTCTGAAAGAGAGGTTAATCAAACCTGAGAGAGAGGGGTAACTCCAGCCCGTTTCAGAAAGAGATGTAACTTCACCTCAGAGTCAGTTACTATGGTAACTGAGCTTGTGAACCTAACCTGGTTGGGAGCAGGTTTTCTTCAAGAAACCTCGAGTTTCTCTCTGTCTCCTCCCTCTGACACAGCGCTCTTTCATTTCCTCATTCATTCATTCAGTCCGTATCAGGCGCATTTTAGCGCAGTTTGTTATCGGCATGAATAAAAAAACTTATTGGTTTATGGCAGATTCTAAAATGTTTTTTTCTCAAAACATTGCATGTCCTTTTGTTGACGATCCCGTTGATGAAAAAGCTGTATTACTTCGCAGGGAGTTTACGTCGGGAGATGATATTGAGTCCCGACTAGTATTTTCATTTCCACATAACCAAGGCATTTTCTTCAGTCGATCAGATATATATAACTTATCCGTCCTCATATCACTAACATCCACCATCGTGGACGTGCTTTTACCAGCAGATTCCTTGTGTCGCATTATTTTTTTTTTCTTTGCAACATTGATGATGCGGATCATATTAGTAAAGCCACTGTATGCAGAGCCGTCAGAAGAGTCAAGACTCAAACCAGTGAGAGCCATTAAAAAGAATGAAATGATTATAAATGATATTTCTGTAAAGGATCATGGTGCTGCAGGCTCAGAATGGGATTAGCTTACTTTTTCACCTGCAGGATTGCACCTAAATGAAATTATAGGTGTAATACCATTCCAGTTTTCACCAGTAATATTATAGACTACCTGTGATTAAATATGGAATGAATACACTGTCAATGCTTACGCATTGACTCGAGCAGCAATGTTCTCCCACACCAATTCTCTCTCTTTTACAGCAGCCGCTGTGTTGCTTTTTTTTAACGAAATACATGTTCAAACTCGCGGTATGTGCGCATGAGTATTTCCGCCGACCAGTTTGTTTGTGGCTGTTACCATGGTGAATCCTAGTACCATGGCTCCATTCCTGCTGCCTTTTTATTGTGGTGGTGCACGCGCTTAACTCTGAGTCAACCTACTTTGAGTCGATTGAACCAACTCATATCAGCTGTTCTGGAACCGAAAACTCAGAGTTTCCCATCTCAGGGTAAATCAACTCAGAGTTCAGGGTTAGAGTTTGTTAAACCTCCTTCCTGAAACGGATCCCAGGACATTCTCTTCAGTGAAGCAAACACACAGAAATCCAACTTACAGTTAGCTGTTAGTCCAAGTAACACAGCTCAAACACGAAAACGAAAACCAGTCGCCAGCTACGGCAAAGTCCTCTTCAGCAGGGAAACACGCTGTCGTCCTCTCCGGTCCAAAATCAGCGTCCTCCGAATCAGCAACTCTCCGCCCTTAGTTTCAACTTTAGCTAGTCCGTTAGCTCCAACTTTAGCTAGTCCGTTAGCTCCAACTTTAGCCAGGCACACTAGCTCAACGTTTGTTCTAAACCACTGCTGTTAGACAAGAAAAGTGCCGTAGTGTAGCTACACCTCTTCAGCTTCGTTACTCCACTTAGATCTTCTCCAAACTAACTATTCTAGTCTCTCGATGTTTCTCAGTGTTTTCTTTCCTCTTCTTGATTTGCGAATCTTTCCACTCTCCTGTGTGTGTGTGTGTTTGTTTGTTTGTGTGTCTGTCTGTCTGTGTGCATGTCTGCCTGTCTCCGTCCGTCCGTCCGTCCGTGTGTGTGTGTGTGTGTGTGTGTGTGTGTGTGTGTGTGTGTGTGTGTGAGAGACGGGTTAGGCTAATAAGACTTATTTTTCATTTGAATGTTTAAGCTGCGGCCGGAAAATTATCGATTTATGGTCGGCCACTGCATCGATGCAGCACCGTCCTTGTCCGCATCCCGATGCATCGATTATTTGATTAATTTCAACACCTCTAATGTGAAGCTGAAGAGGCCTCGCCAAAATTACTGGAGGCATGGAAGGGGGATGGGAAGAAAGACACCGTAGCAAACAACGAAACGGGGAAAGCATAGAGACAGCCAAAACACCACTGGAACCAAAGAGATTTTCAGAAAAATGCTTTAATTGACTACGCATAACATCTCATAGGGAGAGCACATTACTAATTCAAAAGGCATCGCAGAGACTTCTGTGAAGTTATTCAAGGAACGCATTACTAATTAAATCAGCATTACAAAGCTTTGTGCAAAGCTGCAGTTTAAAAGAAACTTCATATTTCTACTGTTCTGTATTATATTTCTTACCTCAACATATATGTTGTCTTTACTCAGTTAAAAAGTCCTTCTATCCAGGGACTGAACATAAGACGTCATGTTAACATAAGGCAAACCATCTGTGGGAGGCAGTGTATCGTAAAAAAGCACCTGTGCGCCAACAGTAAACCCTCACTGATCATTTTGATTCCACAAGAGCAGGTTGATGTGTGTGCATGTGTGAAACAGAGGTTTGTATAAGAGTTAAAGCCTCTGCTATTTACCCTGTATAAGGCAGTTATAGTTGCCTATGGAGATGGTTGGTTTTTCTCTTGGGGAGCTGGCTAATCTTGGGGGTTCTATGAAAACCTGTGTGGTGGAAGAAATCTGCCGTTTGGTGAGTGTAGACGGCATTCAGCACCCTAACAGCTGCTTAATGATATCCATAATGGGCCCAACGAAGGTTTACCTGATTTTATTGCACTGAAATGAAAGAAAGTTACTGAGACTAGGGGAAACTGTTGCCTAGGAACTATTACGTCTTGACATAATTAAACCACTTCCTAGTTTATCTATTGTGCCTTGCAGAATGTGGAGAATCACAATGCTTATTTCTGAGTCTACTGACTTGTCTGGAACCTGGTTTAAAAATTAGCACTTGCCAAATGCGAGTAAAAATCTACACTGGCGAATGGAATAAATGAGGTCAGCCACCATTTGTGGGTTGCTTGGATGGGCCTACTTCTCTACAAACTCATCATGACAACACTTAAGTTGATTGACCACGTTTTGCTTTTGCATAGACTCCGCACACTTGCACACCATGATTGCATGCTCACAAGCTTACTTTCTTGTTAAGCTTTATTGTGTGATATTAGGGACTATTTGTTTTTTTTTAATTGGGAGGAAATACTAATCACTTAATGACATAATGACATGAATGGCTCTAACAGTGGGGGTGGCTCCGGTGTTTCACAAGTGCTTCTAACAGTCAAATATTTTTAAAACAGTAATAATAATAAATATATTTGTTTGATGGAGGGTGAGGGGGATCAGTCTTAGGCAGTGTCCTGATTTAGGATCCCAGTGACTTGAGGATAGAAGTTGATGAGGTGAGGACCCACCCACTGATACTGTCAGGTCCTGCTGCTTTCTTGGTGGTCACATACTCAAAAGCCTGACGTCATGCTCAGAAAGGGAGATGATAACGTGATAGAATTGACAGTAATTTTAAGACAAGTAAAGCTGGTAAGTAAACCTGGAGGGCAGATTGGAGCTGCGGCATGGGGAATGATTGTGCGTAGCGCTAGAATGTTGTTCGTCCCTGATTCCAATGCCTCAGATGTTCATATTTGCTGGTGTCTGTATAATGTGATAGTAAATTGATAAAAAGTCACTACGATTTAACTGCTCACAATCTATTGACATGCACCCTCTGATATGGGTTTGCAAGTAGACATTACAGTGCTTATTTTAGAACATAATAAATGCACATTTTTGTGTAGTGTGTACTTGCTGGGGAGAGTTCAATCAAGCGTATTGTATCGGCCATGCCTGACTCTTTAGGTCTCTTTTGTTCACATTTCTTTAGACCCTGACATCTCCAAACATTCTATTATAACATTCCTCACCCTGTGCATTTGTGTGTGTGCGTTCCAGTTATCTCCCACGCAGTAATAACAGGTCTTTGGCCCCGAACAGAAGCCAAAAGCTAAGAGCAAAGCTATCATTGCCAACATAATATATTTATTTTACAGTGTGTGTGAGTGAGTATTTGTATGCATGTCTTTTGCCTACACTTACATCTAGTTTATCATTGATAAATTCACGTCCCTGAAACCCCCCCTGACACATTGCATACCCATACACACGCGCATACCCACCCATGCACTCACCCAACCACACTTAAGTAGAATGCATTACGATTATGGACTTTTTGCCTTTGAAGAACAGCCACTTAAAGGAGAATTCCGGTCGATTTCAACACGTAGCTCTGTTGTTTGTAAATTTGGAGTGCTGTCAGTAGCAAGAAAAACTAAAACAATTGGTGCTGCCTACACCGTGTTATCCCCCTGCTAGCGTCAGCACCCAACAGGCTTAAACAGGGCAAGTTTTAAACGTGTGTTTAGCCTCTAAACATGTTTGAAATGTCATTACAAGTGCCTACCCATGTGCAGTGATTCCTTCCGAGGGAACACCGCAAATTTGACTGGAATATTGGATTGTATGAGTTCGACAATCGACTAGTGTGGACTTGACCGGAAAACAGGAAACAAACAGAGGTATGTGCACTGGTTGGATTAACACAATGTTTATGCGTTTCTGTCACTCTACTGCAGTTAGATTCACTGTGTTTCCTCAAAAGGAATTATTCAAAATGGGACAGACATCACTGTCCCATTTTGATCATCGGCGAGTTTGGGGTCACAAGTCAGCATCGATGGCGCAGTGCACTTTGGTCCTGCGGATGGAGGTGGAGTTGACAGGGTGAGTGCACAAGGGAAGGACTGAGATAGAGCCTACTTCATCTGAAACGGGATAAATCCACACAAAGAGCTGATATATTGTATAAATGCAACAATCAGCGTGTTTGCATGCAGTTAAAAAAAAACCTGATTATATTCTTAAACGACATGTCAACACCTTACCTCTCATAACCCGGTTAACAGACCTATATAACGCCTTCAGTAACCGGGTATTCCTTTCTACATGTATACACCTTAATCGGAGTTAAATCGGGTTAAGCGTCTGCACATGCTCCAACTGCCATGCTCCAACTGCCCCCACTCCCCTGGAGACCGTGGGCAAAGAGCCATCCCTGGGGCTGTCAACACCGAATAACGTTAACGTTAGCTTGCTAAATCCATTGGGCGACACTGGTTACAGATACAGATACTGAGCCAAACAAAGTTGTCATCTGGCGAGAGCACTGTGCTTTCCTATGCTGTGACAAGTGTGTGTGAATGAAATATTAGGTTGTTAAATTTTACTAATTTAGTGGTCAGGTCGGTGTAGTTTTGACATAGGTCAACCAGAAGAAAAAGCTGGTCTAGAAAAGTTATGCCTTTTTTGTTTTTCCATTATGAAAAAAAAGTACCTGGTATTAGATAACAGGTACTTTTTCTAGTATCGCCTCACGCATCTAGTACGCTTGCCTCACGCATGAGGTGGTACTAAATCTGCAATGGAAAATGGAGGACCACAGCCGAGGAGAGAGAGAGAGAGAGACTGACTCATTTTAAATGTCACAGCGTTTGCTGAGGTTTGCATTGTCACATTGTATTTAATTTATTTATGAAATTAAGATAGCTCTGCCCCTAAGACCAATAAATGGCCAGTGGAGTGCACGCCTAAAACACCACGTCCACAAAAAACATTTTAAATGTCACAGGTGGCACTGAGGTCACAGTGTTTTCACACAATTCAAAGGATCTTCTGCTTAAACAGCAATCACATACACACACACACACACACACACACACATATATATATATATATATATATATATATACATATACATATATATATATATATATATATATATGTATATGTATGTATGTATATGTATATATATATGTATGTATATATATGTATGTGTATATATATATATATGTATGTATGTATGTATGTATATATGTATATATACATATATATATATGTATGTATATATATATATATGTGTGTATATATGTAATGTAGTAATGTATACTTTATTAATCCCGCAAGGGGAAATTACAATGTTTATACGTGTGTGTGTGTGTGTGTGTATATATATATACACACTGTATGTATGTATATAACGTATAGATTGTGTTAAATGCTAATTTCTATATTTGTCCATCCACTTGAATGCCTGGCGTTGGACGTTGTATGCCACCCCTACCCTTTGACACCATTTTCTTTCCCTCTTCAAAATAATTGTCCCATAGAAAGAAAGTGGTTATTGTTGTCTTAAATCAGCAGCACGAAAAACAATGGTATAATATGAACAAATCGTAAGAATAGGAAATATGGAGGCTTCATTATTTATTTAAATTCACATTAGGTTTATTGTGTCACAAGGAAAGCTATTATGTGAAAACCATGACAGTAACGACAAATAAATATATGAAGTCCAGTTCATGTATTTAGATTTAGATTTGGAGAACAACATAGTTTGACATTCTAATAGTGAAGTTTGCCTTTTGTCAAGGTTTTGCATGTAATAGCCTGCATAAAGAATTGACAATCACCTTATAATGAAGCTGTTGAATGTTGAGAGCTGGAGAATCAGCCCAATGTTTGTCCTCTTTCATCACTCTGCTTCTCTTTTCTTCTTCCTCTGTTACTGCTTATACAATGTCTCTATTTTTGTCTGGTGAGTCTGATGGCCAGATTTCCTTTGGCTATGTGTGAGGTATAATCTCAGTGGGAGTATCCTGGTTGAAGCCTTATGTTAAACATTGCAATCAACATTAGATTGGCATTAAAAAAAATGATAAAAATAAAGGCAATGAGTGACTAATATAGGGATGATACGGCGATATGGTGGCTATTTGTATGTATGTGTGCCTCCCACATATTTTAAAAGCAGGAATATTAGGTCATGCATTAAATTGATAATGCATCATTGTATTCCACTCAAGGTTATTATAGTTTTTTTAGTTTTGACTTTTTGTTTTCAAATTCAGTTTAGTTTTTAAAGCAGGTTTGCTAGTTTAGTTTTAATCTTTTTTTAAATGCTTAGTTTTAGTTTAGTTTTTATCAGTTTTAGTTTTTTTTTGTAATATGGGTTATTTGTCGGGGGATTCAATAAGGTCAGAAAAAGTACTGTAATAATAACTCAACAAAAACATACAATTTTAGAAATATGTATTCACAATGTATTCAACAATAACACCAGTACATAAAATGTAGCCTACATATGGTCATAAATATGTAAAGTTGTTTTAGACGTAAACAGAAAACTCAGATTGGACAGATAGTCTAGCTAGCTGTCTGGATTTACCCTGCAGAAATCTGAGGAGCAGTTAACCATAGTCCTCATAAAACCACCGGAGTAACATTTCAACACAAAGAAAGCGGAAGGTAACGGGACATCCGGCTGAAAAAAGGACATACTGCGAAATTTTCTACGGCAACGGAGCAATCCCGCAAGTGGAAGGTCGTGTATGTAGACTAGGCGCTATATAAATAAAATTGACTTGTGAACAAGGCAGTTTTGTTTGCTATGAAACCATTACCAAGTTTTCTAAAATTACTAAAAATTTCAGCGGGATTGCCTTTCTAAATATTTTGTCTCAGAATGGCGTTTGAGTGCATTTTGGCTCTGTTCCACCCCTAGTAAACCACAGAACGACACATATTATGCAAATCTTCTAGTAAAACATCCACAGGCTGTCATAAGCCCCGTGTATCTCCTTTTGTGTCCAGCTGCATTACTCTGTTTTCATCAGCAGCTGAAGCTTGTGCATTGGGATTATTTTTTTTTTTTACTTTTTAAGCTTGTTATTGTTTTTTCTTCGCTTTCACATCATTTTTCACTTCATCACGTCATCACGTCATCATGTCTGTTAAGCTGCCGTCGTTTGTTGTCGTATTTGTTTACTGGTCATGCCACTTACAGCTTGAGTCTGCAAGGTTTTTTTTTCTTTTATTTTTTTTCTTGTTTGTTTCTTTGGTCGTTGACCTTTTGTAAAGGGATAATCCACTAAATCGCTCAGCCGGCCATAAAGAGCTTTTTATTTACCGCACACTGTCTCCTGGCATTTTAAACACGCTCGCTCTGTCTCCAATGCTCCCATGATCCTCCCACTCACTCTCTCTCTCTTCCCTTCTTTCTCTCCTCAGCTCCCTGAGTTTTATCTCACTCACTTGAACTCTTTGTTCAATCTTAATCTCTTTTTCTTGCCCTTCTTTTGCATCCTTTTCCTCATATTTCCTTCATTTCCTAATTCAGCCTTTTATTAATCCTTTTTTTTTTCTTGACCTCTTCCTCCAACTAATAGTCTTTTCTTCCTACACATTCTCTCTTTTCACATACATACTCTCACTTCCACAAGTCTCTCTCTTACCTCGTTTGGTGTCGGAGCGTGTGTGTGTCTGTGTGTGTGTGTATGTGTGTCTGTGCCATTGTTAACTTTGGGAGATTTAATTATCAATCCTCTAGATGAGGGAGTTGGCACATACAGTCAAATTATCGCAGACTTCATAATTGAACACAGCGTAGAGAGATTAGACCCAGACAGACACACACACACACACACACACACACACACACACACATATATACGGAAAAAACATACACATTGTCTGAAAATTACACACACAAGACACAAGTACACAGACATGTGACTAGTGTGTCACAACCAGTTAGACAGATGCAGACATACAATAACACCCACGCGGTCTGAGACATCGGTACATACACAAACAGTGTGCCACAAGCAGTTAGATGAAGATGGACTGAAAAGTGAGTGTGCACACAGTCTGAAAAGCACACACACACACACACACACACACACACACACACACACACACACACACACACACACACCAGGTTAATACACACAAAGTCTGTCACAGTGCATTACAAGACATAATGAAAAACATGCACAAGGTTATCGGTGTGCTGAGATGTGTGAGATTCTGCATATTAGATGTACTACACTGCGCTGTATTATATTTTCCATGAGTCTTTGTTGTTTGGCTGGCGAGGATAATCAATTGTGTTGCAATGTGTAAACCATAACCAAAGTCATTCAGACAGCCAATCCACATTAAATGGATTCATATTTAAATACTGATGATGTATAGTGCATATGCAGTTAAGCTCGTATCACAGCTGGAAAGCGGATTCTGGAATGGAGGTTTGGCTGATGAATATACTAGGAGACACCATATGTAGCCTAATATAAACTGTGCATAAAAAAGGGTACTACACCGATTTAGCGTTGCACTCCTGGACTCACAAAAGACACAAAAAGAAAAGGATAAAAATGAATGAAGCAGTACCGAAAATATTGTCTTTTTTTTTTCATGCATTTTTCTTCCTTGTCAAAACCCGGCACCCACATTACCTACAATGCAACCCAACCGCAGACCGTTCGGCTGGAGATTCGGGTGTGTTGTGCTAGAAGCTGGTAATGTAGCCTTGAGCCGCAAGCCTCAAGCAGGGATGAGGATCGGGCCCGCAGAGTTCTGGTAAGCTCACTTCTTTCCAACTCCACACACTCGGATTTATT
Source organism: Sander vitreus (assembly GCF_031162955.1). Classification (NCBI taxonomy): domain Eukaryota; kingdom Metazoa; phylum Chordata; class Actinopteri; order Perciformes; family Percidae; genus Sander; species Sander vitreus. The sequence continues at coordinate 21,612,815 of NC_135874.1, read as the reverse complement.
GTCCTTTTTTACCCTTGTAAGGTGTTCGGGTCTGTGGGACCCGTTTTCAATGTTTGCTAAAAGAAAAATATGCTATTATTTCTTCTAACTCAAACTCATTGGCCTTGGCTCATTTTCTGTGAAGAACATAAAAAATAACTTATTTTTAATGACTGCACACGGTACGGTATTGTTACATTTCTAGCACTTTCACCTGTTCTGATTAAGTTCTAAGAAATAAGCACCAATAATGAGCAAAAATCTTGTTTATATATTTTTTTATACCATTTTATAATTGAATTTCCTTGTTTTCTCACAGAAAAACCGAAAATGATCATAAATGTGATCTCACAGGGGTAAATGGTAAATATGAACCACAAATGATGTATATATCATTGGTAATTGAGCTAAAGTAAACATCTGTTAAGTATTTTTACATACATTATTATGGTTGTATTGATTTAAAAGCCTAATAATGTGGTGGGTCCATCAGACCCGGGGTGTAACAACAATATGAACACCACACAAGGGTTAAACTCGTAGTCTTCAGCCCTAACCGATGCTGACTCAAGTGACATCATGTGAGGCAATTCATCAGACTTCACGCAGCTCCCTCTGGAGCTACAAAAGGCCTCACACAACTACTTTTCATACATGCAGGGGTCCGTTTCAGAAAGCAGGTTTAGTGAAAACTCTTGAGTTTGTTAACCGTGAGATGAGGGGAACTCTGGGTTTCCGTTTCAGAAAGAGAGGTAACTTTACCTCAGAGTCAGTTACTATGGTAACTGAGCTTGTGAACCTAACCTGGTCGCGAGCAGGTTTTCTTCAAGAAACCTCGAGTTTCTCTCAGTCTCCTCCCTCTGACACAGCGCTCTTTCATTTCCTCATTCATTCATTCAGTCTGTATCAGGCGCATTTTAGCGCAGTTTGTTATCGGCATGAATAAAAAAAACAGTGTTGGTTTATTAACCGTGTTAGGCAGACTATAAAACCTTTTTTTTTATTCTCAAAACATGTCATTTCCTTTTGTCGACGATCCTGTTGATGAAGAAGCTGTATTACTTCGCTGAGTGTTAAACACATGTCGGGAGATGATATTGAGGCATTTACATTTTAATTTTCAGATAACTTCCTATTTGAGCAGTATCGTCCTCCCAGTCTATCAGTTATGTATCCTACATAACCTTATCCATCCTCATATCACTAACGTCACCCATCGTGGACATGCTCTTACATCCCAGCAGCTTATTTGTGTCACATTACATTTTTTTGCAAACGGCAGTTTTCTTTACAACATTGGTGATGTGGAGCATTTTAGTAAAGCCACTGTATAGCAAAACGCCGTCAGAAGAGTGACTCCCTCTGTAGCGTGTTTTAAATGTTTTTGTAGTGTTCCCTGGACACACACCAGTAAAAGACATTAAAAAGGAGTTCCACAGTATTGCAGGTGAATGATGTAAACCCTTTGAAATAAAAGATTATGAATTATAATTCTGTTAATGATGGTGCTGCAGCCTCAGAATGGGATTAGTAGGCCTAGGACTTTTTCGCACCTAAATGAAATAGATTATAGGTTCAATACCATTTCACCATTAATATTATACTTATGATTAAATATGATATACACTATATTGGAATATACGCATTTACTCTAGCAGCAATTTTCTCCCACACAAATTCTCTCTCTTTTACAGCAGCCGCTGTGTTGCTTTTTTAACTAAATACATGTTCAAACTCGCTGTATGTGCGCATGAGTATTTCTGGGTGTAAGGAAAAAATCGATACACTTGAGTATCGTGATTTTATTTTGCAATACTGTATCGATTTTCAAAAAGGCAATATCGATTTAAAAAAAAAAAATTTAATATTTTTTTTAAACGTTCAAAAATATTCATGTAAGACAGTTGTTCACTTTTATGTTGTGTTTAACCCCCTACGACTAGATGGCACAGTATCGAAATATAATGCAATATATTGAATTGTATAGTGTGACCCATGTATCGTGATATGTATCGTGTGTGTGTATATATATATACACACACACACACTTATTATATGCAGTGTAGTATTCCAATCATATTTATCCTCAAAGTACTTAGTTCTGAGTATTGTTATGGCTAAAGAGTTCAAATCCCACTATTGTTTAACCAGTCTCTTTTTCCCCCGCTTTGAAAACAAGTGTACTTTGAAACTGCTGACAGAAAAGAAATGCAAACGTTGCTTTTTCAAGGGGATCATTATAATATTAAAATATGTCAAAAACGGTAAATCTGATTTCACACTTTGGTGCATCAACAGACAAACCTTCTAGTATGACTATGTGGATATATCTATTGCACATATCCACTACTCTTCACTATAAGGTCACTGAAAACAATGTATTGCATGTAACTCTGGAGACAGCAATGTGTTATAAACCAGACATTTTACAGGTTAATGTGCATTTTAAGAGACCAATACTGCAGTCTAAACAGAGATAAACCAACAAAACAAATCAAATGTTTACTCCCCTCATATTTTCTTTGGGAGTTTTAATTATGTGGGAAATATTTAACATTTTTCTCACAAATGTAAGTGCTTATGTGTTATCTGTCGTCTTTCTGTCTAGTTTGCTCATATTATATACACACACATGCACACACACACACACACACACACACACACACACACACACACACACACACACACACACACACACACCCCTTAATTAACCATATTAGCATTGCATCATCTGAAGCTGCCTCTACAAAAAGTGTACACAATAGAGAGTGTTCTAGGATTTGTCTTATTGCTTTTGACACACACAGATGCACAATAAGACACACAGGGGAAAACGTAGTTGCACATGGTGCTCGTTATGAACATCAAAACAAAACCCGGTTCACTGTGGAGTCACAGGCACACACACAACCCTTTGCATGCATGCATGAAGTCATTTTCACATGCATACATCCACACAGAAAAAAACACATACGTTCTGACAGAGAACTACTACTGGTGTTCTGTCTGGAATGGAGTGGAATGGAAATTTCTAAGTGACCCCAAACTTTTGACCGGTAGTGTATACAGGTAATAGAAAGTTAGTAATACACTTATAAAACAGTATGCTTGCATATTTAAGGAAAAAAGGGATTCCGGAGCACATGCAGGCCAGGAGAGAAAGGCATAGGTGTGTGTCAAAATGTCAAATGTTGAAGGTATTGAATAACTTTGATAAAAAAAATCTTGACATTTCCAACAAAGCCGTCTTTAGAGTTGAATAGATGTACAATATCATCTTTGAAGTAACTCAACCAAGTCTGGTTTGGCCATTTTTCTGACATTTCTGAGGATCTTGTCCCATTCTTGATGATGATCTCTCCCTGTAACACCTGTGTCAGTAAGGGTTTGGTGTACACTTTTTATCCCTAGTCTCATGGAAAATACTACCACTGGTTGAATGCCTTGGGGGAAAAATCATATCACTAACGTCACCCATCGTGGACATGCTCTTACATCCCAGCAGCTTATTTGTGTCACATTACATTTTTTTGCAAACGGCAGTTTTCTTTACAACATTGGTGATGTGGAGCATTTTAGTAAAGCCACTGTATAGCAAAACGCCGTCAGAAGAGTGACTCCCTCTGTAGCGTGTTTTAAATGTTGTGTTTTAAACACTTACAGCCTCACAATCTCTCTAGGGATTAAACAAAAACTATTTCAGCAGCACCTTTTTTTTTTTTTCTTCTTCAAGTCATCAGTTTTAATCTGGGAGAATGAAGCAGTGGGTTGTGAGACCTGCTTCTGCGGTGTTAGGGTGAACTGTTGGCCATGTTTTTCTGCAGTAGTTGGATGCTATTTCAGTGCGATTGGGTGGTCCTGGGGACGTCTTGTCGCATATAGAGTTACCATTACTTGCACATTTAGTTTGCATTAGAATTGCTCATGATGTCTAAAATAGACATAGTCTGTAAAATCGGTTTAGTTCCCCTCACAGTTTCTCAATGAATGAGTACACAAACAATTTGTCCCAACCAGTCTGTTCATGCCGTTTCCATCACATACCAATAATATTCTACAGATCTTGTTAAACGCTGCGTTTGTTTTGAGATGATCAATTTTTACAATTAGAGTGTAGATGCAGTATGTATGGAGGGAATATTTATTCATAATTCAAATTGAAAGTCCAAAGAGAAAACGAAGCAAGATCAAATAAAAAATAGTATTATTTTACTACGCTACTAGGAAAAATCATGCCATAATTTAATTAAATGTGAAATGTAAAAGCTTAAATGGAAATACTTAAATTAAAATCTCAACTAGAAAAAAAGAAATACTTTTATTTTAGCCTTTCCCCTTTTATAATTTTCAATTTGACATGTTATCTTTTGAATTTTATGTTTTACATTTAACATTGACATTTTAAGATTCACCTTTTAGATTTCGATTTAACATTAAGCTTTTCATTTAGAAGGGACAGGTGTCAATGTAAATGAGGAGGCGTGGCCCAACGGCTGGTGGGGGGGTCTGAAACCACTTCCAGCTGACAGCGGCTGCTGAGAGTATTACTGGCCACCGGTAAGCAAGCGATCCCGGCCACCGCCAGCTGGCTGTCACCTAAGACCGGAGCTTCCAAGTCCGACAACATATTGGAGCAAATGTGCAATTGGCCATCAATTATTGTAAAACTGACCATATTCAAACTGTACACAGTTAATTTCTCCCATAAAACAGTCTCAGAAATGAATTTAGTTGTGAAATAGCACACTTTTGAATTTTGAATTGAATTATGAATAAATATTCCCTCCATAAGTATGTGCTTGCCACTGAAGTGGTACCTAGATGAATGGATTGGGATGTGAAGTCTGTGGTCTGTTTTGCAGTAGATTTTTTTATTTTATTTTATTTTTTATTGCATTTGACGTTGAATCTGTTTTAATGAGCCTCTTCTCTATATCCGAGGATCTTAAAAACAGGCTGAGAAATGTAACGCCTATCAGAGTGGATTTTTATGACTCATTCGATTTGTTCGAATGAGATTTGTGTCGGGATCGCCACAGGGTCTAATATTTCACTGTGCTTCCTTTTCTCAAATATTCATATTCATAGCAAAGTGCCTAGAAAGCAGATACATAAATCATTGGGATTCAGAGACAGTTACCATTAAAGATGTCATGTTATTATTGTCTATCCATTCTTACAAAGCATCTGAAACATCTGTGATATTGGGGAAAAAATGAATCAATATTTCCTTTAATTTAAGGGTACGGGATGCTTTTGTTATGCATATATGAGTCACAAACCCCTCCACACAGAACCACTGGTCTATTTGAGTGCTCCTTTCATCAGGATACATCGTCTGGGAACACTGAATGTCTGTACTAAGATTTGAACCAATCCACCAAGTAGATGTTGAGATATTTCACTAGATGGGTGGGTCTGTTCAAATCTCCAATATTACTTCAATAATCTCTCCCAACTTTATCTTCTATGCCATTTGTCTATTTCTCTCTGTCATTCTGTCTCTTTCCACGTTCCACTCTCCACTTTCTCTGTGTTGATAACAACTTTAGAGGCAGTGCTAACAAGCCTGATAGCCAAGCGCCTGCTGGGAAGTAAATAGTAGCATTTACAGTCTGAATTGCTGGGTCTCAGTGCCACTGTGCTGCATGCACGCAAGCCACGTGCATGCTAAAAAGAACTACACGTGCACACACACCTAGATTCAGGCAAGTTAATATTCTCATACACTCCCACCTTAAAGTTTCTGCTGACAACTTCTCACTAGCTAAAAGTTTATACTTCTCCTCTGAGCCAGCTCGACACGCACGCACACACACACACAGACACACACACGTGCCTCTTCAGCATTTTACAGATAGGCGGGCAGAGCAGCTAACTGGCTCTGTGTGTGTGTCTCTTTAGTTATTGTCTTGGAGGCCTGTAATTCTCCTGACAGACCCTTAGTGTTCCCTCACACATGCCCATACGACCCTCACAGCTATCCGAACAAGCTGACTAAAAAGGCTTTGATTCCATAAGGGCCCGTCTGACAATGCATCAGCTCTCTCTCTCTCTTTTTCCCGCTCTCTCATATACACACATACGCACTCACACATACAGAAATTGGAAAGCTGATTCCTCAAATATCATCAAGTCTTTTTACTTGTGGGGTTTCTCGTTGTGCGATATAGAGGGAAGGAAGAATGGAAAATGTGGAACATTGGAACACTAAGCTGGATAAATATGAAATCTAGGCCTTCCATCCACACAAAGCTGGCATTTTCCATGGAAAACGGAGCTTGTTTTAAAAAAAACGCCCTTCAGAGTGGATGAATCTGAAAAAGACAGCCTCAGATTTCATTGTGAGCAAGAGAAACTGCACTGATGGAAAACAATTAGTTTTTTTCAATTGCTTAAGCACAATTTTGAAAACGGGGACAGTTTTTTTCAAAACACAACACCCAATTAGCACAACCACACACCCAATTAGCAGAACACCTCAGACCCAAAAACTATACACTAATTTATAAAAAAACACATTTTCTTACCATATGAAACACACACATTTGACTTAATTATGTTTGACCCAGTTACACACTGCTGTTGCTAACCTAAAACACTTTAAGCAATTCTACTTCTCAGTGATTAGAGTACTGTAAATGAAGTACACAGAGAAAGTGCACATTTACAATAAGTTCACCAAACACTACACAAGACCAATGCTGCAGACTGAGGAAAATATAATTTATTTCTCTCTATATACCCAAATCAGTCAACATGTCAACATGGAGAATCAACAACAAAACAAGTCCCAGTTTTCATGCTACTAGTGTGCATAACACTGTTAGCTCAGCAAACAACAGACAAACATAAAATACGGTATCTAGTAGAGGTTACAATCACAAAAACAACAAAAAAAAAGATCTGAAAAAGTACAGAAAATACTAGACATTATCTCTTCGCCTAGCTGGATCTGGCCAGAGAATTTCATCAACATCACAGGCAATATGCTCATTGGCAAGACAACCGTCTTGAATGTCGAATCCGTCCTTGCACAGCTGCGGCGTCGACTTGGTCACAGGCGTCCTCCATGGCCTGAATGAGGGGGGGTACCTGAGCCTGGGAACGGAGATCATAAACCCTCTACCGCCATGCAGAGAAAAACGCTTTGATTGAATTTAGAAACATAGAATATGTCCCAGATGACAATGTATTGCATCTGGTGCATTTGGTTAACTGCTGTGACGATGTTGTGCAATTGGTCCAAAAATTCGAGAATGTGAGCTGTGTTGTAAGGGCCCATATTGGCATGACGGAGGAGGACCCCATCCTGTGTAATGGCAGCACAAAGGGTAATGTTACCCCCACGTTGCCCTGGGACATGGATTATAGCCCTGTGGCCAATGATATTTCTGCCTCTCCTTCTTGCTTTTGTGAGGTTGAACCCTGCCTCATCTATGTATATGTATTCATGCAGGATTTCTTCAGCATCCATCTGTAAACTGTCTGAAATACAGTGAAAGAAAAGATTGTGTAGTTCAGGATGGATCTAGTATACAGTCAATGTACATGTAAAACGGTCATGTGTGCAGTATGCAACATCACAGTGCTAAAGTGAACAATACATACCTCCACATACTCATGCCGCAGCCGTTTGATCCTCTCTGAATTCCGCTCAAAAGGCACTCCATACATTTGTTTCATTTGAACCAGGGGTCTCATTTATTAACGCACATTTTCAGTCCCGGTTTGTGCGTACGCCACTTCCCACGCAAAGGTTGGGATTTATCAAAAACAAACTTGACGGAAGAATGTGCGGTCCTCCATGCAAACTCTGAGCACAAAATTGGAATTGGCGACGCAGATGGTGAGGTGGTAAACTGAAGTCAGACTGCAGAAAGTACACGTGGGAATAATGATTACTCTTAATATGTTTAAGTATTGATGCCTCACGCACATTTCTTCACACCATATCATGAAGATTAAATCCAGCAGTGTTATTTGCACTTGTACTGAGTTTTAATTCTTCCATAAACACCTCCAACTCAAATCTTAAATCAAAACTCGTTCTTAATATTTAATCAGCGCTGTCTCACCGTCACAGAGTCCGCTACGGAGCGCAGGAGGAGGAGATGGATGGATGGCTCATTAACATGCTTATCAGCATTCACGAGGTGCTTTGCATTGACTATTTATGGTTAAAAATGGGCATGTACAGGACGGGATAATTGGTTGATCCACATACACACACTTGGTAATCTCTGATTTATAAAGGGAACATTGCTTACAGGTGTGCGTACACACGGTTTTATAAATCAGACTTTTTTTTTGGCGTACGCCATTTTGGGCTTTTGGGCGTACGTACACTTTTATAGTAAGGATCCTACGCACAGTTTTATAAATGAGACCCCTGATGTCTTTTCAGGATGCATGCCAGTGTTGACAGAGAGACCTGATGGACATTATTGAAAATGGCATGGTCACCGATCATTTTGGCTTGGATTTCTTTGAGCCTGATAGCATTATTGGCCAAAACCATGTTTATGATCTCTCTCTCTTGGTCTTGCGTGAATATGGGCCCCGTTCCTCCTTGTCGTTCTCGACCCTCAATCCTATGTAGAAAATAATACATGTAACCTGCTGTGAAACGTCACAGGAAGGGGTATCAAAAGTGCTGATATGGTGCATACAATAAGCAGCTGATTAATGTCAATGTAGACTGATTTTCTTTCACCTGTTTTCTTGTCGAAATGTCCTTATGACAGATGCCACTGTATATCTGCTAAGATTTGGCTGAACTCTTAGTCCAGCCTCCCTCAGCGGCAATCCGTGGTTCACAACATGGTCCACTAGTGTTGCGTGACTTTCATTTGATAAATTTGGTCCTCTTCTTCTTTGAGCATATTCTCCGGCTTCAGGTCTTCCTCTCCCTCTCCCTCTACCTCCACCTCGGTCTCTACCTCTGGCTGGGCCTCTTCCTCTACCTCCTTCTCCTCCTCTGTGGATTCCCCCTCTCACTCTCAGTCTTCTTCTTCTGACTCTGCTCTCCTCTGACTGCTTAAACCTGATTGGTGTGTCTACAATTAAGCAATCATGTGTTTGCGTACCTGGTGGCTGTGTTTAACCAGTTGGTTCATGGGTGTGTTCATTTGAAAGCCTTTGCTTTGAAATTGCAAGGAAATGACATAATGATACATTTCTGTGTCAAATGCATACAAGTGTGTTTAGTGTTTCGCAAATCACTGTGTGTAATGTTTTACATAAAGTGTGAAGCTGACAATGTGCTTACAGTTGTGCAAATCTAGGCCAGTGTTTTGCTCCTTGAGTGTAAGGTTTTGCTAATTGTGGGAAAGTTTTAATTTTAGTGTGTAAGCAATTGAAAGAAACTGTAATAGTGATCTGGGTCTGTGTAGCAGCAGAGTTCAAAAGACAATCTCATTTGACTCCTAAACTAACTCGGTTCAATTTTATTTGTACAGCAGTTTACACACAACACAGTTGATCCAAAGGAAAAGTGAACAATGAAAGGACACAAAACGCAACAGAGGAAAAGGAAAGGAGAGGATGAGAAAATAGAGAACAAGAAAATGCAGCTGTTAGACTTCTAACTGGTACAAGGAAAAGACAACACATCATTCCTGTTCGGGCTCACCTGCATTGGCAAATACCTAATTGATTTTACAATCTTCCTATTTGTCTTTAAAGCCTTAAACGGACTATCTCCACAATAAATGACTGGCCTGCTAACTAGGCCTGCACGATAAATCGTTATAAAAATCGCGATCTTGATTCATCCCTGTTCACGATTTAATTTTTAAATGACTTAGATTTTTTTTTTTTTTTCTCCTTCAGTTAATTTATTGAAAGCATTTGAAATCGACATGTTTCAATTATGTAAAGACATGTTCAAGGAGTTCAGATAGAGCCGGTGTCAAGGCCATATTTAGTTCAATGTCTTTATGTGTCACTATTTTTGGTAGCCTACTGTACTTAAATGGCCAGTATGTACTTCCTTTTCTTTATTCATTGAAGCCTCTATGTTTACAGGCTTGTGGTGATGCGATATGTGCTATAGGTGCCAAAAATAAAATCTGTGTTTGGTACTGCCAATTTGTTTTGTTTTGTCATGGTTCATGTGTTCAATAAACATTACACTTTGTGAGAAAAACATTGTGGCAGAGAATTGTGATATCAATTCTGAGCTAAAAAATCGTGATTCATATTTTTTCCCGAATCGTGCAGGCCTACTGCTGACTCCGTATTCTGCCCCAAGGTCTCTAGGTCATCCTCACAGCAGCTCCTCCTCTCCTAACGTCCTTATTCTCTAGTTGACTTTGGTGTCTTCATGTCATTTGTTTTGTATTACATTTTGTATTGTTGTCTATTTAATGTTGTCTTTCGAGTTAGATGTCAAACCATCTGCCTTGTTTGTAAAGCCCTTTGGGTCAACTTATGTTTATTATGTTTATTTTTATATCATTAATAATCCCACATTGCACAGGGAAACCGTTGATCTCCGCTGTTTTCTCTTTAAAATAAGTTTGACTAACCTGAGGATTTGGTTGCAACCTCTTTGATCATCTTCTTGCTCGTGTTTTTGCCCCATTGGACCGGTTTTTATCTCTGTGGCCACATTTCAAAACCCCATTAATTACTTTTGAAACTCTTGAATACAAAATTAGTATAACCAATAGAAGCAGTGGCCCGTGATATAAGAGGATATGACAAATCATAATTCAAAATGTGATGCTCTTTCTGTTGTCCAATAACAGAAACAGAAACCTACTTAAATTAGAAACAACTCGTGGTTTGGGCTGCAAGACACAGCAAGAGAGGACAGAATGGAGGAGTTAACCACCTGAGGCTCAGCAGAATAACCTGGTTTTGTGTCACACTCTTTACCAGATGTTGGCTGTGTTGCACAATTTTTTAACGACTAAAAGAGGACAATGACGAAGACGTTCAGCTGCTTTCTTATTGTTTCAGTGTAGATGGAGACCTCTATGTATACACTCTAAAAAATTGCTATGCATATTGTTTGCACACTTAATAGCATTTTTTTTCCGATTTAGCTGGCCTAGTGTGGGCGTATGAGAAAGAGGTAAGGAAAGGATAGGGAAAGGGCAGACAGACGGAGAGAGAGAGCGAGAATAGTGAGGGCGTAACAGGAAGGAAGATTAGCTCGAGTATAAGGGTTTGATGAAAGCAAGGCTAAGAGAGGAAGAGAAATACAAGGAAACAGTAGAGAAAGAGGAGAAGAGAGGGAGAGCATAGACAGAAGTGAAAAAAAGGCTTGAAAGCAGTTGAGAGCGAGAGAGAGAGAGAGAGAGCGAGCCAGAGAAAGAGACTTCTATCCTGTTAACCACTGTAGAGTGGGAAATAGGATTTTGTGTCACATTGCTCCAGGAAATTGCTGCATGGTGCTGGCTTACAGAGGATAGCCACTGCTTCTTGTTGACATAGAGCCTTTCAGAGACGAACGAGGGACCCAAAGGTGCTCTGTTGCAAAGTTGAAATGGCTGTCCAAATCACTCAACATAAATTTGTTCCTGGAGTCATTCTCCATAGATGCATCCTGCAGGGTGAGCTGGCCTTAAAAACACATCATTAATTATGCAAAATGGAAATTGTATGCAAGATATATAAACGGACATTAACAGATCAATGGGGTCAGTCCTTGTGTTTGTATGTCAGGACATTTCATGAGAATTACAAGGCCCTAACAATGGGGCACTTTGCCAAAGTTGACCAGTTGTTTTTTTTTATGTAAGAGAATTTAAACGGATAGTTTCACAGCTATTGTGCATACATTCTAAATTTGTCAAAACGGGATGAAAACATTTTTGGATAACTTCTTCTTGGACAGCACCATAGCTCCCCTGGGTGGGCGTTTCCCATGGTCTCATGGCAACGGTCAACTGACATCTGAGAACTGGCCTTGCTCGTATGTGCTGTTCATTGCAGTACATCGTATTGTACAGCTTACAAATGTTGACCACCTGACAAAGTGATTTCTCCCTCGTTGTCGACAAGTCCAGCACGGGTAACAGACCATTTAAGCTATCTTCCCTTTACAACATTTAACATTTGAGAAGACATATTGGGCAATTACGTTTGTGTTTTACTCAGAAAGTAGAAACTACCAAGATAGATTGGCTAGCTCCCATTTGAAAAAAGGAAGCGAGACAGCCTAGCTTGCTAACAGAAAAATGGACCCTAGCTAGCCTGGCTTACTTGCAGTCAGAGAAAGCTGATTAAATCCAAAGAAAAGCTTTGTTTTCATACTAAGGATTGTGCACCAAACTCTGAGTGTTTTTGGTTTTATACAGATTGGCTTTGCTCTCTTTGCTTTAAGCGCCGATTTGACCCCATTTGCATGCTCTGGTGAGATCGAACAACTTACTGGGCTTTGTGGGTGGGATATCAACGTCTCTATCTCTCTCTTTATCACTCATATCATTGTCCCGCTATTGCAGTAGTCAATTCCGGATGTGATGAAGGCATGGATCAAGGTTTGAGCAGCAGAGAAGGAGAGTGATGGGCTAAGACGAGGTATTTTCTTTTAGATGAAAAAATACACTTTGTGATTTGATTGACATAGTATTTGAAGGAGAGGTTCACACCAAGATCATCATCTCTCTTTCTGCTGCTTTCTCATTCAATGCCCTCTGTCTCTTGGGACAGTACCGGTACATTGAATGTTAATAATTTATACCACTGCAAGACAATGCTACTCCATCATAGCAACAATGCACACAAACACACACACAAATAGACAGGCCGGGTGGTAGATGCCACATTTAATTCAAAATGATGTTGTGGTCCGTACATGTATGTTTACAGTACATAACAAATTGTCTCGTCCGTAAGTTTAGCAGACCGCTGGGAGTGTGACTAAAAGGTTATTAGCTTTTAGTCTTTTGTGTGAGCATGTGTGTGTAAATGTTTAAAGATGAGAGAGAACATTGTTTGGCATTTTACCAAGCACATAATTACTTTGTCATTTGTCAGAATTGAATACAGAGAATATAGTGTTTGGCCCATTGCCGAAAAGGTATATGTGTGTTTACAGCTTGTCCAGTATTCAGCCCTTTCTTAAAGGAACAATGTGCATATGGTTATGCATGTGTTTACAGATAAGGGAATGAGAGGATGTGTGAGACTGTTTTGTTAACATTACCATAAGCGCCATATTCTATTTATAACACTTTTGTGACATACAGAAAAGTCTGAAGAACATTAGCCTCCAGGTAAAACTCTTAAAAAAACACCTCAAAGCTAATATATTGTTTTGGAAACTGTTCTGTCAGAGTTGTGCACTCTGAGAGGGGAAACCCTGAGCTTAAAAACATAGTGACGGTGGCTTGAGAATAAATATGAATGTGTTGTATTTTGAGCCTGTTGAAGGTGTGTTTGTTTACAGCACTTGACATCAACAAGATGAATAGGAGGTTAAGTGCTTTGCTTAAGGGCACAAAAGAACAAGATAGAACCATTCATGTCACTACGTTATCTCTTCCAGGACAAGCATGCCCTTGAAGAGAAAGAACGAAAATGTTTGGACTGCAGTTTATGATCGATTACGATGATGGGATATTAAGTAGCGTCATTATTATAGGTGCAGTGGGTGAGCTGAAAGCGGACATGCTCCCAGATGTGCCTCTTTTCATCGATCAAGGCATTAGTAATACATCACTGCGTAATGAATCGGAAAATCAAAGCACGCTTTCTGTGATCCCGCCAGTCATTTGACATTTTAAACGAGCAACAAACAGGCACTGAAAACAAATCATTGACTTACATGGCAACCTGACCCTAATTCACCCGCAGCATACAGTATGTGGAATTTATTTCATTGGCTTTGTGACCAGTGGAGACTTTTTTTCTAGATTAAATGATTTTCCAGGAGAGATTATGAGAATATTATGAAAACACATGACAACAACTGACTGTTGCCCTTCTATTGGATTATTGTAATGTTGACATTTGAAGAAGTCACTTGGTAACAGAACTCCAGTGCCACCTGACGACAATAAGCTAAATAGGTGGGGGGGGGGGGACTATGCTGCGAAACCAACTGTGATAACATTACAGCTCAGCATATTGGATAAGACAATATTTTATCAGCTGCTCTTTCATAAAGATGTGATGTGTGTGAATATCAGTAACCAAATTCAGCACAGAAAGGAAATATGAATAATAGTTCATTGGTGATTCTATATTATGAATAGAATGGTTGTCTGTCTCTCTTATTGAACCCACTGCAGTTCTAGGCAAGTCCCGCCCTTCAATAGCATTTGCGTGCTATGATTGGCCAGGCGTCCTGCTGTCTTGCTCGCCCGAGGTAACGGACCCCGGTTTGTTCAGGTCCTACCCCCTGACCAACCGGCTATCCTAACCTTAACTATTCGAGGTCAATGCCTCACCTCAACCAATCGGGCTGCTTCGTAGGGCGGGACTTGCCTAGAACTGCAGTGGGTTCCATAATTGAGTCTCTTCCATGCCCTGGTGACATTGCATCCGATTCAACATCTTATGCACCAACAGCGACCGTGTTCACAGTGCCGTAGAGCATGATCGCGACATACAGTCCTGCTCCTACATAGTCAATTTGACTACTTCTGAAAAAAAGTTATGTTGTTTGTAGTTTCTGGCTGGAATATACTCCTATAGGGCAAATGCGCACCATCAATGTCCGTCCACAGATATGGAAATGGATGGATGGTTATTGTTTATCTTTTTTTTGGCTTTCTTCCCATTGTCTTTTGGCTTTCTTCCCATTGTCTTTTCATTATCCAATGCTGGATTCTGTACCAACTTGGGGCTCAAAGTTGAACAAGGTGACAGCAACATATATGTGATTTCGTATGTCTTGTACATGGATGTATGTGTGTGTGTAGGATGTCTGTTTGGTCTTTTTAGATCTTGTAAAATTGATATTGGTTTATGTTATTGTCTAATTTCTGTATATAGTTTGTTTTTCGGTAGAGATGCACCGATTACAATTTTCTAGGCTGATTCCGATTTTTCATTGTTTGACCTGCTGATACTGATTTTAGCCGATTCCGATTTCATATTTTCTAACCACTTTACAGCACACACACAACTATTTCTTTTCTATCTTTTCTTTAATAGAACATTTTACATTTTGCATAGAACATTTTTTGAACAGATAATCGATCGCTATAAAATAGAACTATATAAATTACTCCTGGTGTGGGGAATCTAAAGTGCAATGTTATGGAAGAACCATTTCCTTCTTTTCACATCCAATATCTAACTTAAAAAAAAAAAAAAATATATATATATATATATATATAACAAATAAAAATAAAATAAATATAGCCTTGCAGTATAAAGATATTTCTCAAAACACACACACCTAGGCCTGTTTGAACGTCAGTAACGTTACCTGAAAACAGCGTGTAGTTCCTTTTTTAGCAAGTTTGCTTTATGTGTCATTGTGCATAAATATTAACAATACCGTTGCTGTCAACGGACTTATCTGCTAACCTTAGCTACCGACGGTTACCTCGGAACAATCCAGCAAATAGACGGTACCCTAGGTACGTTACCTGAAACAGATGATTTAACGTCACCGCTCATTTTACACACTGTTTAGCAACAAAACTAAACACTGAGGGAAGAATGTAGGTTTTGAGCGGTATGCATCCCCACTAACCTGGAAAGCGTTTTAAACAGTAACGTTATTATTTTGTGTTCCAGTTTTTCAGCCTCAGAGGGGAGAAAGAGCGGCTGACTGTTCGCCTGAGATCAGTAGAGCAGACGGCTCTGCAGAGCCGTGTATAATTACGACTTTATGACATTTCATAAACAGCTGATTGAGCGGCGGTGCGCTGATGTTGCGCGATGTTAATCATGCGGCGCCGGTCATGGCCGATCACGTGAAAATCGGCCAATTCCGGTAACCAGCGGGTCAATCAGTGCATCTCTGTTTTTCGGAGCTGTACTGGGACGGATTGACATGATAAGTATTTAGCCTTGTGTCTTGTTTGCATTTCAGACTGATCTCATTAAGTGGCGTATATAAGACACGCCAATCCGTATGCCATTTTTGCGTGTTATCAAGTCTCATAATCGCTTTTTTTAGCGTATTTATCAACACCGTTTGGCCTCCATTGACCTACATTACATGTGAATTATCGCTGTAGCGAGAAAGGACGGAAGTCCGCGAAGGGAGGTTGGCTGAGGTGGTGGATGGGTAAAACACAGGACTTTCACCCAGGAGAGCCAGGCTCGTGTCCCACGTGTGGCGTTTATTACCCGTTTTTAAGCCTTCCCCAATGTTCTTTTCCTAAACTCAACCGTTTATTGTTTTTCTAAGCGTGTGACGTTGGTCACCGTCGTGTTTTTGTTGTTTTTTTGTGCTACTAAAGCCTTTCCCAATGTTCTTTTCCTAAACCCAACTTTTTTTTTTTTTTTACACGCGTGTGACATTCTTCTCGCGAAGCCACGTGGTGTGTATGTTTACATCCGCTGTATACAGCGTGGACATACACGTGGATAGCTCAAAATGCGTACAGATAACACGCCATTTGGCTTTAGGAAAGTGGCGTGTACGTTTACGCAGTCATGATGCCATGTTGCGCATTTATTAACATAGTTGATAGCATGTGTCAGCTAGGGTCTGTTAAAATAACACATTGATTGTTGTTACTATTTCCCCAAAAAAGTAAAAAAAAATGCAAAGAAGAAAATGTCCCTCTGCATTTTGTAATAATATTTTAGGTTGTTCTTTACCTTAAAATTGCCAAATGAAACATTTGTACTTAGCCTGTTGTTATAACATGAGCATTTACTTCACTGTTGACGATAGTCATCTGTAGTGCAGTAATGTCAGAGCTTTTTTTTATATTACTGTAAGTAAACTCTACCAAAGTCATTCCATCGGAGACATTGATTTATGACTCAAATTTCTCTCATCAGCATTTATTTGTGGCTGAGGTGACAATTGTTGTGCAATGTTATCATGTTGTGATTGTTATGGGCTGACTTATCAGCGTGCAAGAATTTCTACATGACTGACAACAAGAAAAGAAGTAACTTTCGAATAGATTACATAGCATTTCATATGTAAGACTGTATCTCTGCTGATACTGCTTCGCTTGACCTGCAGTTCTGACTGTGGCCACTATTCCAAAATCACAGCCCAACACTGTTCCTGGAGCCTTGTTCATAACCCTAAAAAATTAAATGACAAAAATGAATGCAGAACATAAAAAATGAATGAAAAGAAATGAATAAACCCAGGGTAAATAAAACAGAATGCAAATGGAAAGAGCAAAATGAAATACACTTGACAGAATGGGTAAATTAACAAAATATACATAGTTCTTTCAATAAACAGTGAATCAATTATAACCGGCTGAAAGGGTAGAATAGAGTAGTTTATATTTCTGCCAGCAGTAGTTTTTCCTAATGAACTGCCTTTCATTTCCTTTAATTTAATCCATGTTTTAACCCAATTCCACAAGACAAACACACACACTTACATGGCAGTTAGGTAACAAACACAGCTATTGAAACTGACAGACAATTTCACACATTCACATACACACATACATTTTTTTTGTGGTGTGTAATAATGATTGAAATACAACTACAGGGGATTTTAGTTGTTTAGTAGTTTTAGTGTGTCTGTGTTTTTTAATGTGTGATTTCTGTTCAGGTTTGTACATCCGTCTGTTTCCAATGTGTATGTGTGTGTATGGGAGGGTGAACCTTCACTAATACATTTAAAAAGAGTCTATTTTTCTCGTATTATTCCTCTATGTGCATCTTCAAGAGGCTTATGTCTTTCCATGTTTGAGCCTGTTCTGTTATCACCAGTTAGAGGAGACAGGCAATGAAAAAAGAGTAATCTTCAAAACAATCTGAAATCATTGAAGATATTGTATTTCACTATGATGCTCACTAAAGCTCACTTTAGCAATACTGCAGCACTTCAAACATTATTTCACCCAATTTGGCTGCCATGTGAATATTTAAAATGAATATGCTTTTATTTTGCTTATTCATTTTGTAATTATTTGCTGCTCTTTTAAAATAATCTGGTTGATTTTAGCTCTGGCTTGTTATCTAGCTAACCAGACAGTGACTAGTCATAGCAGTAAAAGCAAAGTGTGTGTGTCTGCCTTGGAATAAGGAATCCGAATTGAATGCGGTGATGCTTATGTTATTCGCTACAGCTGTCATCTCACTTGCCAGGTTTCCATCCAAGCATTAAGTAAGTTATCCAAAAGCTTTCCGTAGCTTCTTACACTCACCAGAGAGCCTAGAAAGCCGAGCATATGGTCTCTGTGAATGTAAGGGAAACACTCGGCCATAGATTGTCTCTTATTTATTCTCCTATTGCTTTCTTTTGCAGTACACTAGAGAAGCATTTCTCACCCTTTTTTCATTCAGGACTCTGTGACTCTGACAGCCAACACAAGTGGTTGTGTGCTACGTTTTTGCTACGTGTGCTACGATTTTGCTTTTAATTCATTTCACCTTTTTGTCACATCATTGTTATTTGATATTTACTATATATTTCTCATAATTGTTTTATGGATTTTTGTGTCTTGTGTTGTTATTATCATCAACCCGTTTTTATTACTTGTATTATCCTATTTTCATCTTCATAAGATTTTATTAGGGCCTGAGCATGAAAGTGCGAAGGAACCTATTGTTTTTGGTCAGATTATTATTATTTTTCCCAATTCTTCGTCGCATTTTTGAGGGGGTTAGCATGCACGAAAACTCACAAAAATTTGCACACATGTCACAACTGGTGAAAATTGCAAAGTTCTATAGTGATTGGGCTCGGGCGTTGCCAGGGGGCTCCATAACGCCCCCTAACGTGCGCCTTAAATTTGACAAAAGTAATAAGTTAATATACCAACTTTTGAGGGAACATAGGTCTCATCTTCAAGTCCATGGTGCTATTTTTAGAAAAAATTACCAAATTCTATAATTTCAACCAAAAAAAATATTTTCGTGTAAAAATCTTCATTTTACGAACACTTGTTTGAGGACTTTAGGATGCACGAAAACTCTCAAGATTTTGCAGCCATGTGCACAAAGTCTTTCATCTGAATTCACATTTAGGCTTGGGAGTGGTATGGTTGCTCTATAGCGCCCTGTAATTGGTTTTAGCACTTGGGCACATTTTTGACGGCCTCAATATATACGAAAACTCACAAAAATTGGCGCCCACATAAACACCTGGGAGCTTTGCGAGACTGTACAGCAATTTGGCCCATACCTGTAAGTGGGCTCCATAGCGCCCCCTAATGCGTGGAAGGCCTTAACTTGGACGTAGTTGCTCCGATCTTCACCAGATTTAGTATCCATATTGCTCTAATCATTGCGGACATATTTCCCATTTACCTTCATTAGCTCTGCCCAACCGGAAGGCGGCCAAGATAACGCAACTTCCTGTAAACAGGAAGTTGCGTTATCTTGGCAACAATTATGCCCATTGCCCCGAAACTTGACAAGGTTGTTCGTCATGGCCAGTTTATCATATCTGCCAAACTTGGCGTCAATCTGCCATTAGATTAGCTGTTTTAATTTTTTTTTATTAATCAGCAAAATATTGATATATGGGAAACCTACTCTGTCTAACTACTCCTGGGGCGTGAGTCCGATCGGCACGGAAACTGGCATATAGACTCGGAGGACCCTCGTGACAAAAAGTAGGTGGGTGTCGAAACAGGAACGGTTGTATCTTGTACACGGCTCTTCCGATGGACACAAAACTTAAGTCAGTTGTTCCTCATGTGCCAATGAGGCTGTGTGCCAAATATGGCGTCAATCGGCCTTTAGATGGTGCTGTTTTCATTTTTTTATTAATTAGCAAATTCGCTTTGAGCGAAACCTACTTTTTTTTAACTCCTCCTAGAGCGTGAGTCCCATCTGCACAAAAATGTACACATAGACTTGGTGGACCCTCATGACAAAACGTTATCAAAAGAATTTTGAACACAATGCGCAAATTACAGAGGACCAACTTCCTGTAGGGGGCTGTCGAAACAGGAAGTTGCGCATCTTACCAAGATGTATTCCAATTGACACCAAACATGACACAGTTGTTCCGCATAGGGGCTTGAGCATCCATGCCAAATTTAGAGTGAATCAGCCATTAGATGGCGCCAGTAGAATCTTTTTTATTAATTAGCCACATCGCGAAATATGGGAAACATACTTTGTCTAACTCCTCCTGGGCCGTGAGTCCAATCTGCACGAAAACTTGGATATAGACTCGGTGGACCCTCATGACTAAAAGTTATCAAAAGAATTTTGATAGCTAAAACAATGTCCTCCATAAGTTATGGAGGAACAACTTCCTGTAGGTGGCTGTTAAAACATGAACGTTGTATCTTGGCAAAAGTTATTCCGATTTACATGAAACTTAGAATGTGTGGTCTACATGTGATGTTGCGTCTGCCAGTACCCCCGACTGCAAGAAGGCGAGGGCCCGTTCATCGCTGCTTGCAGCTTTAATTATTGTATTGTTTTAGCTTTTTTTCTCCAACATTTAAACCTTTTTCTCTGCGCTCAATCCGAAATCGTCCCTGCTTGCGCCTGCACTCCGCTCCGCTAACATGCTCTGAGGCACCCTTGACAAAGCCAGAAAGCAACCCAGGGTGTGTTCTCTCTCTCTCTCTCTCTCTCTCTCTCTCTCTGATTTAATATTTGATGGTATATTTAGGTAGGGATGAGATTATTTTTAATTACCTGTTTTTAGGTGCAATATGTTCTGTGGCCCTGTTTATTGTTATGGGAAATTTTGTTTTTTTTGGTTTGGTGTTAAAAGGTTAAAAAAAAATCTCTCTCAATTAAATTTGTTTTATTAGCATGAACAAAGAAAACATGTTGCCAAAGTAGTTTAAAGAACATTATTATACATATGGCATATTAAATACATAGGTGTCACATAGATTCTATACTGTACTCATTGCTATACAACACATAGTTGGTTGTACAACACTCTCTCTCTGGGTTCTGTTAATGACAATTGAGTCAAGCAATTGGCAGCAATCCAGCAGAGTGAAGATCTTGCTATCATGAAGAAGCGTGTGTGTGTGTGTGTGTGTGTGTGTGTGTGTGTGTGTGTGTTCACACTATACATTTTCATTTGTATCGGTGTGCTGCATGCGTACCTGCACAATGAATTTGATGCTTCAGTAATTTAGAAAGAAGACTGCTGATAAAAGAGTGCACGTCTGTTTGTATGTGCATGTGGGGGGGGGGGAGACAAGGAAGTGAGCATGGTCCTCATCAGTGATTGGGGAAGTCATGGACACCTCACGCAACAGTCAAAGGGTTGGGGCTGATCAATACACACACACACAGACACACACACACACACACACCCCACAGGCTGTTTTGCAGGAAGCTGCAATCAGTCTGGCTGTGCCAGCCTACGATGGCAGATTGATTCTCTCTCTTCCCTCTTCTTTTTCAGGCTCTGTTTACCCTCTCTCTTTTTCACTGTGACTGGCTGACTTGATCTTTGTTTCTCTCCCACTGCTCTTTTCTTTTTCTCTCCTAACTTCTGCCTGTCACTTCCTCCCCCCTCTGTGATCACTCACTCCGTACTGTTCATCACATCCTATTCCCTCAGGTTTCTGTGCTACTTTCCATGTATCACTCTCTTTTGTTTTATGTGTTGTGTTTGTCTGTCTGTCAGAATGAAAATAGTTTTTTTCTGAGACATATGGCTTCTTTGTGTGTGTAGTGTGACACTACTGGCGTTTTGCTAGTGATGTAGGAATGATTTTTAATCACATTTTGATTTAATCAAAGTAAGTGGATGGGTAAGCCTAAACATAAAATAGGGAGGAAGATGTAAACACTGGCAAATGAATAACCAAAAATTAAAATGAAGAAAAAAAATCTCAAATGATATAATAAGATAAACCTTTTTGGGGTCTATTGTGTTTGTTGGCCTTGCATTTATTGCTTCTTTTCCTCAGTGCAAATGTTACTCAGGAGCCAAAACTGTATCTGTCAGCTACTTGTCATTTCTATATTAGCCTACTGAATGTGTGATGACAATGTAGTAACTAAGAGTAACTTAAATGTACCTTCAGTGTTTTTATTTTTTTAAATATTTAAAATGGGTAAAATCGCATTTCATTGTAGAGCTGCGCATAGCACATTGATACAGCCCCTCTTTGTCCCTCTCTCTGTCTCTCTGTTCGGATCCATCTGTGAATAGCTTCGTGGCCGCCGTCTCTCTGTGCACACTTTGACTGCTTGACCGCAGTAAGCCTAGGCTTTACCGTACATCAATGGTGACAGCATTCACAAGTTCCCCTGGACCTCCCAAACCACCAGTAAGTGTGTTTCTCTCTGCCGGTTGTTTTTCATATAGAGCCTAACGTTAAGATCACTGCATAACATCAGTTAAGTTAACTTTAAAGCCTCTAAACACTAGGGCTGGGTACCAAATTCAATACTTTTTAGGCATCGACCGAATTGCCTCCTAAAATATTGAGTATCGAGAAATGCCTCGTCATTCAATACCCAGTTTAAATACCTAAGGAGTAAATATCATCAGACAGTGAGCCAATAATTATGCAGCATGCTTCTACCAAGATCTAATAATGTTTGTGATTGGCTGTCTAACGTTACACGTTGTAGAGACACGCAGGAACAACTCTACGTTACACACCGAGACAGGTCTCACGTAGTAGGAGCTGAAAAATAAATACAAAAGACCTATACATTACCTACATTTGTACCTAATGTGTAATGTTGTAATTTTAATTTTATAAAATTGGGATCGAAAAATGTCCCCAAATATGTGCTCAATCATGTGTAATTACTTCCACCAACTAATCAAAGTATTCTCGTAAGCGTAGAATCTGCCATTCAGAATCATTCAGAATACATACAAGCAAGTCACTCGAATGACGGCCGCCATGTTGCGCCTCCATCTTTAAAATACATTAGCCAAAGAGGGACTTACCTTTCACGCTTTTACACTCAGTGCCAGGGAGGGGGAGAAGATTACTCGCGACTGCAGGCAGATTTGAAAGCCTGTTGAAAATGGAGGATTGCGCCTATTGTCGTGGACATGTAACGGAGTCGCCAAGGAAGTTAAAAAGAGAATTAGAACGACAACGCGACAGGCAAAGCAACAAGACCAAAGTTAATATTGGAGTGGCTTTTCCAAGATGGAAAGAGATCATAAGGAGCAATGATTTTAAAAGGGACACCGAAGTTGCCTGCTTTCTTCTCGACAGGTAATTCGGCCTATTTGTGTAAATAAAAAAGTAAAAAAGTTTTATAGTTGCTTGGCTAACTATAGCATGGTTGTGCATAATGCTAGAACGACGTCTAGGATACTTTTCCTCGCGTCAATGATGAAAAAGGGTTGTCTACCTTGTAACATAAAGGTAATCATATGTGTCATAATTTCCCTGGCAGACAACTCACATAATGTGCAGTTGTAACACAGACTAGCTACAGCTAGAACAGCTGTGTGTAAACGATGGAGATACTAAGAGCTAGTTTCATTGACATTATTCATACTGCTCAGAGAAATATATTAAAAACAAGAACCTCCGTTGCTTCTCTCCTACGCTGTAAACATTGCCTTACAATCTCGTACAATATACAGAATAACGATAGCACTGATACTTTACTAACATTAGCTTGCATATGTTTGGGAAACTGAAAGCTGATGTCAGCATTATTACACTGGAAGGAACAGTCACTGACGAAGTCGTACTTCTTGGAATAATACGGCCACCGTAGGAGTTAGAACGCGCTCTGAATGGGAGGGGCTAGAAAGTAGTATTCAGTTGGTTGTCACATACAATTTCACCGCTAGATGGGAGAAATTCTTACACAATGTAGCTTTAACACCCACACATGTGTTTTCAATTATTCTGGCTGATTAGACCTCTGCTCAGGTTGAAGGTGAGCCAGAACGTAGATGGGAATTTATTTGGTCACAAATCTTTTCTACCAGTAAGAATGATAAAAATGTAATTTGTCCCGCCCTATCAGGTGCAACAGAGCTAACAGGAGACTCAGGGAGATGTAAATCAATCTACTCTACACACACACACACACACACACACACACACACACACACAGACACATAGTCCTGGGAAGAGGTCCAATCAGCCAGATCAACTGGAAACACCTGTGTGGGTTTTCAGCCTGGTTCTATGTGAAAAAAACAACAGCAGAAAGAAACAGACTTAACATACTTGCTGTGTGGGAGTTCCAGGTGTACTCATGAAAGAAATTTCCATATGCTGCCTGTGGGTCCAGAAAACTGACGTTCTCTCCAGACTATCTCAATTCAATTACATTTTATTGTCATTGACACAATGTGCAGGCACATATGTAACAAAATGTAGGAAAAGGAAACATAGGACTGTGTCAGGAGTCATCCTTGCCCCTTCCCCTCAAACCCAATCAACAGTGACAGAAAGCTGAACTGAAATAAAAAGAACTTTGAAAACAGACACTGAAAAAAGAATGCAAAACACATCAGAATTTAAAACATGTATTTCCCTCCACATGCGTTGTGTGTCATTGAGATCTGACAAACATGTGAGTATCATCAATGAATGTGAGTGCATTTTCTTCCACATAAAACCTTTGCAAAATCGATGTGAAAATGAATTGTGCATTGTTTACATCCATGTTTGCTACCTAGCAGTCTTCTTCTTCACTGCCTTTCTTTGGGCATTCCTATGTTTCTCTGCGTGTTACTCCCACCAACTGTGGAATAGCATGAAACTGGTGTTATTGCATTTGTAGTACGCAAGACACAAACAGAAGAGGGGCCTGCTTCTAAAAAACATCGCTCCAAAGTAGTATTGGGTTTGGTGACAGGGCACCAAACCCAATACTACTAAATGGTTTGGTTGGGCTTTGCTGGAAGTGTGCTCTGTTGCACCTGTAACCACACCTAACCTAATTAGTGATGTCACAGTATACTGACACACCCTGGGGTACGCTTGTACAGTACATCACTCCAGCAAGGTGAGAAGTCAAACCGCTGCAAGTCAGGAATTACAAGATTTTCAGCTGCTGATATTCTTTTAATGACAGCAGCAGTGGATGCTACACACCTAAGAGCCCCTGCACACTGCCTGCGTGGCGTGAGCGTGTGAGCTGCGTGGCGTGTCCATTTTTATTTCGGCTCCCATGTTAACAGGTTAGAGCACACTGCCTGCGTGACACGCATGTCTCAGGTGCGGCTTGCGGCCGAAAATGCTAGAAGTAGGGCTGACGCCTATTTTTCACGCGACTCGCAAGTTGGAAGCGTTTCCAGGCAAAATAGAATACGAGAAGATGTTTGACACAAATACATTTAATAAGGTCTCTAGGTTTTGACATAAATGCAGATATAAATGTAATTTAAAAAAACAATAATTAATAATGATCAATTTTCAAATATTGCACCTGTCAATACAGAACTAAATATTCTGTAGCCTATTTTGCCATCAATACTGCCGACGTTGTCTTTGCTGTAATCAAATCAGTATATAGGGTTGAAGAACACACTATTATTTCATTTTATCAATGGGAAACATACATGACAACATACGTACAGACAAGGCTAGCAGCAGCGTCAGACACGTTTCTGGTGTGCAAAGACATAGAAAATGCCACGCAACTGACACGCAACAGAAACACCACGCTCACGCCACACAGCCAGTGTGCAGGAGGCCTAACTCTACCTAATTTGTATCCCTTTTTAGCCGAGGCTTCTGCCATGTACAGTACTGTGAGTTAGTCCCCGCACATCCTACCTGGGAAGACTGACAATAGCACACGGAGTGTGCTGTATCCTGTTACTATTTGCAGTACTCTGACCCAGTTTCCCCACAAGCATCATTAACACTTTTTACCTTATCTTTATTCAAATTGTCACCTGAGTTGAATACTGATATACTCCAGTAATATTTTTTTTTTTTGCCACAGCTAGTCACTGAAACTCTGGCAGCATCTGCACCAGTGAAATACCAGCCATCCATCACCTACAAGACACCTGTCATACACATCCATCATCTTTCACCACTGCAGAGTCACACAAACCAAACCAACAAACACAAGTAGACACACACATACATAAACATGCAAGTCACTCAGATAGAAATGCATCCTTCATCTTCA